>NC_141624.1:28940715-29240715 GCF_047967505.1 Dipteris shenzhenensis | reverse complement strand
CTATGGCTCACGAGATGAATCTAACTCAAATGGGTTTCAAAGTGTATTATTTTGTTGATGATAACGTAGTTTAGACACTGATATTCTATTTATTATTTGAGAATGTAGTTGATATTTCATACTTCATGAATGGCTATCTAGTCTATTTTCACATATTTCTCTTGTTTTTTCATTGAGGGGAGCTACAATTTCTTCCAAAATTGCCATTTTGGGAATTGTGTTTTTCCCGAATTATCTAATACGGTCTTTAAAGATCTTGAGGAAGCCTTCCATAGACAATGATGATGTGCAACTATATAAAGTCATCGTGAAAAAGTTCATTGAAGCCATGGTAGATGGATGGGCTGAATCACACATTACTCACTACATGGTGTGTTTGGTCTTTGCTTTTTTCAAAATTATAATTGCAATCGATTTATTCTTGTTTACCTCATGTGTTTTTCCTACATGTGTAGCACATTTTTTATGCTCATGGTCCATGGTTTCTTCGCCAATATGGTTCCTTGAATGCTTGGAGTGCCCAATGGATGGAAAAGTCTCATTATAGACCTCAAGGTTCTTATTTCAAGAGTACACGACATGGAGGGGGGATTAATGTAAGTAATGCTCTTCATGAGATGTTCAAGTGGTTCTATCATGGTATAGTCGAGTCCTCCTATGCAAGGAATAAAGCTTTCCAAACAAAGCTAGCCCAAGCAGTTCCTCGAAATCAAATGAGTAAAAGAAGTCATTCATGGATATCTTCTCCAGCTTCCCAAAAACATAGAAGTTGGATAGCAACCAGAAGTCGTGTTGGCAAGCATTGGATCACTAAACCAAATGTACTTTCATGTTAATTAAAATTGTACTTCAATATTTCTTGTGGACATTTGATTAATTGGCTCTTTTTTTGAAAAAACAATCTTTAAATTTTGTACTTGTGGACCCAACAAGGGCGGGGTATGAGAAAAGGTTGGGGGAGCAACCTCATGGGAGTTCAAGGGGAATTTCAAAAACCCCTTAAATAAGTTTTTTCCCCCAAAACAAACACCCCTCCTCTTTACGTAATTTTTTCCTAAAGTTGAATGAAACAAATGTTTTAATGAACTACGTAATTTTTTTGATAAACATCCCTTCTTTACAATGCACGTGGTACACTAAAATTTTGTGAGGTTCACCCCTGAGGGGACAATGACAAATAGGGGGGGGAGGAGGGGTTGAGGGGGGGTAAAGGGGGAAGGGGGGGCTAACTAATAATGATACAGAAATTAAATATAGCCCTATATATATGCAAATACCTTCATTTTCTCAGTACCACCAGTACTCTCTCATACTAGTACATTCCTTCCTACCATCACATCTCCCATAGCCCCACCATCACCGACATGGCAAGAACAAAGTAGAGTGGAAGACCAGTTGATTCTAGAACAAAGCTCCTAATCCCTCCCGATGTATACAATGCAATGATCGAAGAGAGAAAAAAGAGGATGTAGGAGGAGGAGGAGGAGGAGGAGGAGAGGATAGAAACCAATGAGCAAACAGATGATGATGAAGAAGATCATGGGGAGCAATCAAATCCTCAGAGTCAGCCCGAGGCACCTCAAGAGCAGAAAGCAGACCAGAAGAATAGGAGTGCAAAAGACACAGATTGGAAGAATGGTCCAGAGGACAAGAAGATGCTAGGCAAATGCGGATTTAATTGGCTCAACAACAAAGGGCACAAATGGAGAGCCAACAATGACGACCCGCATGGCACAATGCTACTCAAGACTTTCCACATTCTAGACAGGGTGGAAAATCTTTGCCAGAATTGCATCATAGAGCAAAAGGAAAAGGCAAAGATCGTAGTAGGTGAGGTGGAGGCGGAGGTGGAGGTGGAGGTGGAGGTGAAGGTGGAGGTGGAGGTGGAGGTGGAGGTGGAGGTGGAGGTGGAGGTGGAGGAGGAGGTGGAGTCCCTAGAAGAAACCGTAGAAAGCCTGGAAGGAAGGCACTTCAAAAGATAAGAAAGCATCAAATTAGCATGAACCTTCTAATCCCAAGAGCTCCATTTGCTCGATAGATGAAAGAGATCATGTAGTCCTACAGGGACAACTATCGTATTCAATCAATCGCATTGGCTACCATATAAGAAGTAGCAGAAGTGGTGATCGTAACCCTTCTCGAGGACACAAACTTGTATGCAATCCATGCCAAGAGGGTTACGATTATGGCAAAAGAATGCAGCTGGCAAGGTGGATCAGAGAAGACCCACAACTTGGGCCATAGATTAGATTTTTTGTTGTATTCACTATGGACACCAATTTTGGTTGTCAAAAGCAATTTTGTGCAAAGATGGTTGTAAATATTTTTTGTAATAGAATCCATTGGAAACTATGTTTCCTTGTATATTTTCAACTTTGAGCTTTCATTTTCAAGTGGAATCTTGCAGTGTATTATTTACTTCCATATATGATGTATGTACATAATGTAATTGATTGTTGATGGCAAATAATCATGGTAGAATGTAATTAGTCACTAGTATGTAATTAGTCAATAATCATGGTAGAATGTGATTAGACACTAGTATGTGATGGGGGATGCATCCCCCCAAAAAAAAAATCAAAACAAAGCCCCCAAAGGGCCCTGCTGCATGCAGGCGTGACTTTGGGCCAGACGCCTTGGGCCAGACGCCTGCATGCACCATGGGCCCTCGAGGGATTTTATTTTGTTTTTTTAATGTATTTGTTTCTTGTATGTGTGATGGGTGTGGGTGTGTGTGTGATTGGGGATGCATCCCCCCCCCCAAAAAAAAAAAGCCCTTGAGATGCCCTGGTGCACGCAGGTGCGACTTTGGGCTAGACAGGGACCCCGTTTGGCCCAAAGTCATGCCTGCACGCACCAGGACCTCTCGAGGGTTTTTTTATGTTTTTTCTTTATGTATTTGTTTCTTTTTTGTGTGATGGGGGAGAGATATGTCCCAAAAGAAAGACTTAACCAAAAATAAAAAATAAAAAAGGCCCCGAGAGGCCTTGGTGCACGTAGGCACGACTTTGGGCCAGACAGGGTAGACTATGCACTAATGATTGAGATGTACTTTGCGAACCATCCTAAACAAGGAATGTGAAAGAAAAGAATGCTAAAGAGAAGCCTTGAACTGTGCGGTTGGCACCTTGAACTGAGCGGTCTGCATCGATGTGTGTGTGTGTGTGATGGGGGATGCATCCCCCCCAAAAAAAAACATTAAAAAGACCCCGAGAGGCCCTGGTGTGCGCAGGCGCGACTTTGGGCTAGACAAGGTCCCCAGGGCCTCTCGGGGGCTTTTTAATGTTTTTTTTTGGGGGGGATGCATCCCCCATCACACACACACATCGATCACACACACACACATCACGATGCGGACCGCTCAGTTCAAGGTGCTGACCGCACAGTTCAAGGTTTCTCTTTAGCATTCTTTTCTTTCACATTCCCTGTTTAGGATGGTTCGCAAAGTACATGTCAATCATTAGTGGATATTCATTTGTCAATCGCATCCACCACCCACCATAGTGCCACCTCCCCACAAGTGAGTGCCACCTCCGCATGCAACTGTCAATTCATACCAAGCACATACATGCATGTTGCACATTAGCACATCCCATGCCATATTTTTTTATTACGCTTTACTTGTAAAGCTTGATTAAAAGTCAAAATTTTTCTCATATGTTAATTAATCATACCCATACATGAATTTGGAATTCAAACTCTCTTCAAACATATTAACAAGGAGACCTATGTCATGGCCACCTTCCGATCAAAGAGGCAAAATTTTTGCCCAAATCAATTTGCTTCTTCATGCATGAAATGTGTCCCAATTTATATACCCATATCTTGATCATTAGCATTCAAAGTTAGGACCCACTTTGAATCATGGTTTCATATGTCATGTTATTCACATCATTTTGATGCCATTACAACCATTTTAATCCATTGTTGCTTGTAGCTATCAGTGAATTTGTCAACATATATGAGCATACCTTACCATTTTGTATCAAACTTCATTGTAGTCATCACCAAAGCCTTTAGAATATCAAGGCACACTTCTAAAGTGATTTTGGCTATTCCTAGCATACTTTACAACATTTTACACCATAAGGCCCTACATCTTCAATTGTGTGTAGCACCCCTTAGCCACAATTTCCATAAAAGTAAAAACCCAATCTCCTATGCTAGGATTGAGTCAGTCATATGCTTGTTCCCTATCCAAATTTGATAATACACAAACACCAACCAAGTATACGTGTGGATTATTGCCATCTCCATGTGGAACCATTGGCATAAGTGAGAGCTTGCCATCTCAATCATGGAGCATATATTCACTTATTTTACATTAATCCTTCCAACTAACCATGCACATAACTAAATTAGCCACCATATTATTGTTCTATTTTCATCCTAGGTTTGGGATGCCTAGTGCCAAGATGAATCTAAATATGGAAGGGTTTGAGATTGTGCATCCAATTTAACCTTTTGTTGTTATCTTGATTAGAGTCATCGGCAATCTTGATCTTGTCTATTCATACACCTAGTAACTTGAAGAATTCTTGAAACCTTTGATAAGGGAATGCACTTTTCTTCAAAATCAACCGTATATTTAAATTAAGGATACACTAAAATCCAAGAAATGAAACTCAATTATAATGCAAAACACCACCCATCTGGAAAATAAGAGAAATATATATTAAATTTTGATGTCTGTACAACATTTCTTGCATATTGCATCCAATAGATGCACTTTTTACAAAATATTTGCTTGCTTAGCTTTAGCTACTATTTTTGCTCTCCTATGAGTTGACAAAATAGTGGGCTCACTGAAAGATTCTACAAGCTACCCAACATCAAAAACACTCTGCTGAACCACCCATAGCAGCAACCGCCATGATTCTTCCTGCTAATTTCTCTCCAAAAGTAGATAGTGCCAAGTCCCGCTTGCGTGCAGAAGGGGGTAAAGGCACAAGGGAGACTAGCTTTGACACTAGGCTATGGCACTCGAACATTCCCATGTAGTGTCCTAGTGCTAAATCCACACCAATGTTGTCACCTTGATCCCATTTACATGTTGCAAACTAATAAACTTCGATGACATCCTAAAAATTGAGATAACATCAATAATCTTCTCAATGCTAAACTAAGAACATAAATTCATTCATATTGACAAAATATCATGAACTTACAATGTGGGCAGCATTCCCGACCGAGTTATATTGATGGAGATTTTTCTCTCATCAATTGCTCAAGGTGGTGCCGATGATGAGGCCTCTGTAGTATTCTCAAGTCTCTAGCGTTTCTATGCCCTCTCTGCCTCCAATCTTTCTTGGACCTCATGGAACTCTATCTCTGTAATTGTTGCATTAGTAGAGTCCTGCATTTCCTCCCACACAGTTAAGATCGGATGCTCCAAAGTGTTGCAGGTGCCAAATTTGTGCACCTATCCAACCCCTCTTCTGGGTAACCTAAGTTACTACTACTCTCCCAAGCAGAGAGTGCCCCCAGTACTTCATCTTCTCTGAATTTTTTAATGTATTGAATGTCAATAAAAAATAAATATTCTCTATTTTCAATCAAAATATACAGAAGGGTTTGCATCAAAACCTCATCGTTCATACCTTCTTCCTCCTCTTTTTTCTCTCCTTCCTCCTCTTCCTCTTCTGGCTATCCTGTGGGGGATGATGTCCTACCTGCTTCAAGAACCACAACCAGCTCTGTCGTCTGCTCTATTTCTGTTTTATGTTTTCCCTTGTCCAAAGTTGCACTAGACCAATCTAGGCAATGGCTGCTTCCGCAACCACACCAGGATTCTCCTCACTGTCCACATCTTGCCCTGCTGCTAGAATAAGAGGTGGCTCTACATTGATGAATGGAGGTGCATCTGTGTCCTCCATTTCCAAAATAATTACACAATAGGCTATTTCCAGGGCTACAAAACCAATTTCTATCGGACCCGCTTGCAGATCCAACACTTAATCCTTGGAAATCCTTCTAAAACTTTTGGGACTTAGGGATTTGCAAATTCTTTGTAACCTAAACTTGAAAGTGCTATCAACCCGACGACATTCAATGAGGAGATTCACAAGAACCCACTATACTCTATCTATGTCTACCCGGATCAGGTAAGGCTTGATTTTCTCTCTCACATAATCTACCACATCTCTAAAGATATCTAGATGCTTGTGCACTGTGCTGATGACATCTATCTGACAATCAAAAATGTCATACAACTCTGCCTCTCTACTTGAATGATGAGTAGAAGTGACTAACTCATGGTATGCCACCTCACACTCATCCAATTTGATAATGAATACTAACTTTCCTTCACAATCTGAAAGATTAAAAGATTTACATGATTAGAAAAGATTTCAATAAGAATTGCAGCTCTCTTAACAATATAATTTTAACCTACCCCATGCTTTCATGCTGTAAAACTCCACCATTGCAGCTTGGACCCTATGTCATCCAAAAAAACATTATTATGCTCTATGTACTCAAAGGTTCTTGGTCCTTGCTTTGCCCCTTTGGTAGCTGGTCCTCCTTTCTTTTTGTTATGTTGGACATTTGTCTTGTTTGTACCTTCCAATGTCATGCTTTATGAGATGTGTATAAATCCACCCAACAAATCTTGAACAGTAGAATTTGTTTCTTTCCTTACATTTCTAACGTATACTGGTCTCGCCAATAGATGATTCTTAATGCCT
This sequence comes from Dipteris shenzhenensis, assembly GCF_047967505.1. NCBI lineage: Eukaryota > Viridiplantae > Streptophyta > Polypodiopsida > Gleicheniales > Dipteridaceae > Dipteris > Dipteris shenzhenensis. The sequence goes on along the minus strand of NC_141624.1, from coordinate 29,234,029 downwards.
TCACCTCGAAGTGCATTTACAAAGACATTATACACAACTAAGTACCCTTGTCGACTAATGCCAAGAGCATCACATGCATGGACAACTTCCAATGGATCTACAAGATTCTCTAAATCAGTTGCAACCTCTTGTAATATTGCATGTCACAATGCATGCCAACAAGGGTCCCTAAGAATAGAAATGAATTCTTTCTTCTTAACTACACTCTTTACAGCACAAAGTTTGTCAAAGGAATTTCTTCCAATAACCTCCTCCATAAAATTTTTGCAGAAATCATGATAACATTAGAAAAATAAATTACTAATTTGTAAGTAATGCTTCATTATTACAAAATAGTCCAAATATACATACCTTGTAGTTTTCACCCTGTGCTTCCTTGCTCCACCACTATATGCCAAGCTCTCCATTGGTTGCAAGGGCTTGATCCTATGCTTGTAACCTAGAGGGGTTCTTTTTATCCTTTCTAATCTCCTAGTCAATGTAGCAAGCTCTTGTTGGATACACCGTCTTTTTCAATAGTTTGTTCTTCTCATCTATTAATCTTGTGGTTGTCTCTTGTGACCTCTTTTTTGCAATTTCTAAGTCAGCAGTTTTTTTTTTCTTGGGTTAGATGCTTTTGGAGGTTATGCACGGTATCTCTAAGTATCTTTGTCTCTCCTTCCATTCTCAACAAGTGAACCTTCACAAAGTGTGCTTCAGCATTGGAATGGCCGATGCATTTACAATATCCTAGTAAGCCTTGAAGACCATCTCCTATGTATTGAATCAAACTCATCACATTTTCAAACAAAGGTGGAGCACTTGTCAAAGGATCCACTGGATAGAGTCCACCAACAATCCATAAGTCGACATGCTTTGTTCCTTGTTGTCGTAATTGATCTAGTGTATCTTTTTTAACAACCTTGTGGCCATAACATTGACGAGTCATGGCATACTTTGATGCAATTTCGATGTGCAAAGTGCTTTTTCATGGCTTGCTGGTGCGATCTTCCAATGGAGCCATGAGAGGGATTTAGAAATAAGGCCTTGGATCAATTCAAAGAATAGAATAGAATCAATGGAAACAAGTTTGGGACAATGGAGAGATATAATAGGATCAATGGAAGCAAGTTTGGGGCAAAATGATGAGAAGAAATTGGATTTGGGTGTTGCAAAGTGCTTACAATAGAAGGAGTATGAATGTGGGATTGGAAGATGATTACGGTGAGAAGGAGTAGGATTTAGATGTTGAAAAGTGATTTGGGTACATAGGCATGGTTTGGGGGAAGGTTTTGAAGAGTTCTAGGCCATTTTGGGCACTTTTGAAAATTTTTAAATTTTTGGGCTAGGGTGTACCCGCGAGATACTTTTTGGGAATGTGGACCACCTAAAGGTTGTAAAGAGAGTTAACTTTTTACGAGTGGGGGGGCCCTCCAACTAGGAGAGGGAGGTGCACTTTTGGGGACCACCAAGGGCCTAAGGAGATGTACTTTTTGGTCCCCATATGGGGTGATGGGACCCTTTGTAGGCCTTATTAGTTCTTAATCCATTTTGCTAATCCACTCCTTATGAGGCCTTTTTTGAGTCCAAAATTCCCCTAATGTGAATCATATGAAACAACCGTACCAACCTTCCTATGAGAAGTGGCTCTAGACCCAATGGTAGAGTGATGTGCCACTACAATATGGACTTGGCGGTGGCAATGGATGGTGGGGTAGATGCAACCTTGGTCTTTGTAAAATATTGTCATATCTATCTGGGCCAAAACTGTCATATCTTTGGGCATACACTTGACTTTCTCAACCCTTTGTCTATAGTCATATTTAGCCTATTGGCAAAGAGTACAATGTATTGTAGACCAAAAGTAGTTACTCATGGCTCCAAGCAGTTAGAAAGTAGTCTGAAGGCAACTACTCCAAGTAGTCAGAAAGTAGTCTGAAGGCAACTACTCATTATCCAACTAGTTAGAAAGCAGTCTGAAAGCAATTCTTAATGGCTCCAACCAATCAAAAAGTAGTCTGAAACAAATCTCAAAGCTGTATTGTCAACCAAAAGTAATCTGAAAGCAGTCTCAAAGCATGCAATTCATCATGGCTCCAATAAGTCAAAAAGTAGTTTATCATGGCTCCAATCACAAAGCATTCTCAAAGGACACTCTAGAAGTCTTTTAAGCAGATGCTCATCCCATCTCTCCTTTTTTCATAGCAATGAAATGCGACATCACAGTGCTCAAGGAAGCCATGGTATTATGCTCGATAAGACTGGATGCAATGTGTGTTGTGAATAGAGGGAATGATGCATTGAAATGAAAGCAAGATGATCAGGCTTCTAACATTAGCACTTGAGTTGGAATTTGAGGAAACTAGGCAACAGCTCAAGAAGGAAGGGTGTGCAATTCAAGATGTGACCGAAATGACATTGAAGGAGAATTCATATCTTTTAAAAATCTTGAAAGAGGTGAATAATTCTAATATAATTTGAGAGGAAAATGGAGGCCAAATGGATGACAAACTAGAAGCAAATATAAAGGAATCCAAAACATGGATAGAGATATTGAATGAACACAAACCCGACAAGGTCATCCAAAAGACCTTTGGGAAGGAAATAAGAAGACAATAAATCCAAATAAATCTCTCAATCTTAAGATAGTTGGTATTAAGGAGGGTAACTCTAGCCCTTTGGATGCGACAAGAAAGTTCATGCATGGGGATCTTGAGGTTTAAAAAATTCAAATCAATAAGTGAAAAGGTATCGCCAAGGATGTTTTTATTGAAGCTATATTGATATATTCATATAAAATCCTGGCAAAAGTTTATTGCGGTATTTTTTTAGTTTCACAATATTAATATAGCATAGTATGCTTTTATATCTTTTCTTTTTTATTTTGAAGTAAAATACAAATCCTGGCAAAACTTCATATTTTTGTATAAAAGCATCAAATCCTGGTGAATGTTTCAAACATTTATTTTTATTAGGACATATAAAATTTTGACATCAATGTTTAAGTTTCGCTTCTTAACGAAACTAGCATAAAAAAATTATACATGGGTATCACAAGTTAAAGGCATCTATGTAAGATAGGGTGTCCCCAAAAGGAGACCAGGGGCATCTATGTTCATTAATTGAGGATCACACCCAAATGCAAATAGAGTAGAAGTAGAGAAAAGAATGTATTTAGAAATCCAAGATGTTGAATGGTGTGCAATCCAAGATGCAACCGAAATGGATGCCTTGTTGAAGGAGAATTCATATTAGTTAGAAAGCAATCTCCAAGGAGTTACTCATTGCTCCAACTTGCCAGCAAGCAGTCTCAAATCAGTGTGAAAGTAGTCCATGATGGCTCCAACTAGTCACGAAGCAGTATAAAAACACTATCAAAGTAGTTGATCATGGCTCCAATTAGTCAAAAAGTAGTTTATCATGGCTCCACCACAAACCATTCTCAAAACAGTCTCAAATAGTCTTAGAGCGGTTTATCATGGCTCGAGCCACAAATCATTGTTAGAGTAGTCTCAAACACTATTAAGGCAAATTATCATGGCTCCAATCATAAAGAATTCTCAATGCACTCTTAAAAAATCCCAAAAGGAGGTTTAGTTAGTGTTTGTATTGCTTGGGGGAGTCTACATGGCCCCAAGCAGTCATAAAGAAGTGACCTAGTTTTTGATTATTTGGGGGATCCACATGACCCCAAGAAGTTACAAAGCAATGAAAAAGCACCAATAATCAATAGCTTTAATGCATGTGCTCTTCATTATGGCCCCTAGTAGCCACAAAGCATTGTCAAAGGAGTCAAAAAGCACCTCAATTCAAAAAGCCATAGAATTTTCAAGGGGATAGTGAATGTGTAAAGCAGTGTTGTGTCTACTAGAAGACCTAACAATAGTCCCACAAAAGCTACAAAGAAGTGATTGCACCATACCAGAGTTTCCTCAAGAAGCTGAATAGTGTGCTTTCTCTACCTTTTTTTGCCTACGCTCCTGACAAACATCTTTCTTATGGGGGGACACCCTTGTTTCCTACGTCCAAAATGCAACGACGGTACCTTGAACCTTCAGTGTAATTCTGTTACATCATCATTGTTGTCTTCACACAAGGACAACAAAAACATTCCCTAATCTTTGACAAACAAACAAGATTTTGTAGAGTAAAAATTCCTTCTATGGATACCCAAAATCTTTGAATCTTTTATAATGTTGAATTCCTAGTAGTCTATTCCATCATAATTCATTGCCATCATCATGATAGACCTTTTGAAGAAAACTTCATCACAGGTTTGTGGTTGCTTGACATCACTTAAGGTGCTTGCAGATGTTGGACACAATTTCTCTCTGCAACTAGATTGCATTGTTAGCATTGTGCAAATGCTCAACATTGGGATGAAAAATGATTTATTTAAAGGTATCATTCTTGGCTATTAAGTCCATTTTGCATGTTTGTTCTAAAAGAATGACACAAACTCATTCACTATCTTTTGTCTCTTGTTTAGGTCGACTACAACATTAGCCTAATCTATCATAGCTTGCTTTATTCTTTCTTTCTATTGATACGTTCTTTTCTTTGTAGCCTCATACTCTCTACAACTTGTTATGTCTTGTTCTCGATGGGTCAAGTTCCTACACCCCTACATAGACATCATCTAGGGATGAAGAGAAATACGTTAAATGCACCTGAAAAAAAGAAGCATAAAAGATCACTACATGCCACCTTCATAGTGTCATTCTAGAATATCAATCAAGAATGAAAAAGCCAATGTATTTCTTGCAGCACAAGCACCTACCATTTTGTCGATAGAGAAAGTACGAGATACATAGAGCTTGTAAAATAAGACAATGCAAACAGAGAGAGAGAGAGAGAGAGAGAGAGAGAGAGAGAGAGAGAGCTTAAAGCAATCTCAAAGCCATCTCAAAGCAACCAATGTATTTCTTATAGCATAAGTACCTACCATTTTGCTAAGAGAGAAAGAAGTATGAGAAACATAGAGCTTATAAGATAAGACAACACACACACACTCACACACACACTCACACACACACACACACAGAGATTAACATCTCAAAGTATTTTTTAATCATTTCACTGAGATAGAAAAGTACAAGAAACATAAAGCTTGTGAGATAAGACAGTGCAAACACGCACACACACACACACAAAACTTGCAGTGGAGAAAGAGACACAACTGAAGAGAAGATAGTTTGCAGGCAAGAAGCTACAAAGGTTGGAAGCCAAGAGAGACAATAGTGCAACTAGTGGAGACACATTCGAGGGAGAGTGAGAGAAGCCAAGAAGAGTGGCCAAGGGGGATGAGGTAGTTGCAAGGTTGATATGAACCTAGACATAGGACGTGGGATGTTGTACGTCCTTAAATTTTTATCAGTTGATCACTTGCAAATCTACAATTGCATGGTGCTTCTACAAGCACTTAAAAAGCATTGTCCATGACTAGATATCATGCTTGTTTTGTTTACATGTCAACATAATTTATATGCAGAATGGATAAAAAATGCATCCATACATGGAATATGTATAGTTTCTCATTATGGCTTTTCAAATTCCTAGTCCCAACGTTCTGGTTGCAAGGCTCCACCCCTGGGTTCCATTTCCAAGATCCATGTTTCATGCAAGTTTTACACATAGAGCCCAATAAAAAAGACTATATCTACCTTTCAAACGGAAGGACTAGAAATCATGCTTGTTTTGTTCACATGCCAACATAATTTCTATGCAAAAGGGACAAAAAATGTATCCATAAATGGAATATGTATAGTATATCATGATGGGGGGAAATTAGTTTGTGTAACAAATCTATTAGGGCACTCTATCCAACTATTAGAGACCCTTAGAGGCAAGTGTATACAATCAAAAATACACATGCAAGGGTCAAATCTTTCTAGATGCTAAACAAAATCCAACATTATCATTGATATGAAGATGACAAATTTAACAAGAATCAAAACAAAAGCAAGATGATTTCATGGGTTATCAAGCTCGTGCATGTAAATGCATAATCATATGTAAACCATGAATGTGTGATAACAAATAAGTGAATGTGATTATATACGACCTCTACACATGCTTTGTCCAAAATTGTTGTCTAACATCTCCACCATCTACCAATATCGAAATTATGAATTATATGTAGAATTTGTCCATAAATCTCCACCATCTACCAAGATTGAAATAAAGGATTACATGTAGAATTTGTGGATAAAAGCATACCTCTAGTCCAAAAGTGCAAGATCCAATATGCAGGGATCAAGTTAAGGTGGGTATCTAGGTGTGCAAGGGTGTGCTAGGTGGGAAGTGAGGGTGAGAAGGAGACCACTTACACACACACACACACGCACACACACACACGAGGGCATATGTAGTGTATATACACACGAGTGTGTGTGTGTCTCCATGCGTGCGCATGTGCATGCCTATGCAAGCGTGCATGTGTGTGTGTGTGTGTGTACACACACACACATGCACGCTTGCATGCCTCGCACGCATGGAGACACACACTCACTCAAGCATGTGTACATGCAAGTGTGCGTGTGTGCAAGCGTGCATGTGTGGGCGCACGCTTGCATAGACATGCACATGTGTGTATACACATGCCCTCATGTGTGTGTGTGTGTGTGCACGCACGCGCACGCATGCACACATGCATGCTTGCTTAAACATGCACATGTATGTACAAATGCCCTCGTGTGTGTGTGTGTGAGAGAGAGAGAGAGAGGTGAGAGAGAGAGAGAGAGAGAGAGAGAGGATCAGTCCCCTAGCCTTTCCAGACTAGCCCTTTTGCTTCAGCTACCTGCTACGCCTTATCAGTGTCAAAAAAGAGGTGTTTTGGAGCATTTATTACCAGTCGTACAGCTCGCCACAGTTTCGTACAGGTGTATGGACCTGTACGAGCCAGTCTGCCTTCTCCAGGCTACTGTTTCCGGCTTTTTTCTTACTCCTGGGTCACTGATTCTATTGGGTTTACTTACGGGCTGCCTCTAATAGCTGGGTTTTGCTCACAGACTACATTTACACGCTGGTTTTGAAGACTCTCTAATCCCCTTTCTCTCCTTTTGGGTTTCTGGGTCCTCTATACTCTTTCCATCGCCAAATTTCTCCCCTCTTTTTCTGAAATATAGTTCATCTGAGAACTTTTACTGGTTTTTCTCTTTTTCTTCTATAGAACTTGTCTTCTACCTCTCTCTTTCCCCTTAATCTCCTTGCAAATACACTATTTTTCTCTTCTCAATAGGCAGTTTTTTGTTTGGGACTGTTTTTTCTCTATTATCACTTTATGTTGAGATATCGAGCTCCACTCGTGATATGCCAGGGTGACCGTTGTGCATTCATGTCACCGACTTGTTAGCTGCAGATGCGGTTGGTACACCGCCCATGAACAATAGCTGGATGACAACTATCCTTATGTACTCTAGTTTGTGGCTCAGTTAGTATGCCACCTTAGTTAGGTGAGTTTGGTTTGAGACCCACATATAGGGTTCTTCTATTTCTTTGTACTAGAGTTCTTTTGGCTTTCACAACTAAGAAGAGGAAAACTGTTTTCAGCCTCCACCTTTGTGTGTATTCCCCCATTGTGTATGTGAGAAAGCCGCAAGTGAGACTCCTTCCTTCTCTCCCACTATCTTCACATGGTATCAGAGCCTAGTTCATGGTAAGGAGCTCAAGAAAACAAACCAAGTTCGCAGTGTTTTGGTAAGAGGACCAGTGTTGCTTTCCTTTTTCGAGTTTGGGAGCAAAATCTCTACAGGTAGCACAGCCGGAAAGTGCAAGAGTGCATTGTCTCAGATTGAGACGCCCTTCGCGGTGTGGCGAGAGGGCAGTATATGTTGCAGGTTCTGGACTTTATTTTTCTGATTCGAGGCCATTTGAGGGCCCGTTTTGAAGGCGGAAGTTCTCCTCAAGCACTGAGAAAAAGGCCCTCTTTTTGTTGTGCGACCACTGCTTTGCAGGTCGGTGAAAAGTTGCCGCAAAAATTGCATCGTATGCCTGTGCGTAGAGATATTGGGAGTTACAAAATCATCCTCATTGCCTGTTCATGCAAAATCGTCACTAGGAAGTGACTGTGTGGTCAAATACCACTTTCGTCAGTTTTGCACATTTGCCCTTGTGAGGCAGAAGCTGTGTTTTTTGCAGTGACAGAATATTTTGCAGTGTTCTATAATGGCGTGTCTGATTCTCTTTCACAGATTGTCACTGAAAAGCTTGACAAGAACAACTTCCAAGCATGGAAGTTTAGAATGACGAATTTCCTTATAGGAGAAGGCTATTGGGAGTTCATTACAGGAAATGAAGAAGAACCAATTCTTCCTAATGTTCCCAATCAACAAGAAATGCAGGCATTTAAAGGATGGCATGAGAGAGCCAGAAAAGTTATGTACTAGCTGTCTATCAGTATTTCAGATTCTATGATTGTGCATATTCAGGATGCATGGGATACTTTGGCAAAAATGTACAGCACAAATACGCAAGCCAGGAAAATGCAGCTCAAGCAGGAGTTGCATAATGTGCAGAGAGAAAATATGAGCATCAATGACTACCACATGAAGGTGAAGAAAATTGCAGATGCACTTGTTTCCATTGGGTCGCCACTGGAAGATGATGATTTAGTTTCTGTGACCTTGAATGGCCTAGGAAAGGATTATGCACAGTTCCGGACATCCATTGCCATCCGTGAAAAATTTCCTGATTTTGAGGAGTTGTTTGCTCTTCTAATTTCTGAAGAGCAGAGAAATGGTGGTGCATCTTCTTTAGGAGGAACTTCAAAAGAAACTGTCTTATACTCAAATGCTGGAAGAGGTAGAGGCAAAGGTAGAGCAGGCCGATCTAGAGGCCGTGGTAGAAATCAGAATATGCAGCAAACTCAAGAAAACCAGTCCTATGGAGGAGGACGTGGTAACTCTAGAGGCAGCGGAGCCAAAGAGGTCGTGGTGGATGGCAGAGAGGTCAAAATGCAAATAGCAATGTTGAATGCTACTACTGTGGTAAAATGGGTCATATGGCTAAAGACTGCTATAAAAAGCAAAATGACATCATGAATGGAAAATTGCAGCAAGGGAATTATGCATCTTCTAGTAGACAGGGTGATGACAGAAATGAGCATCTATTTATGGTGCAGCACATGACCAATTCTGTGACAAGTGCAGAAGAAAGCAATGATGTGTGGTATGTTGACTCAGGTGCGTCAAACCACATGACAGGTCATGCAGAATGGATGCAAGATGCAAGGAAAATGGAAAGACCAGGATTTGTGGAGACTGGTGATAATACTACAAATCCTATTGTGTAGATTTGTAAAATTCCTTTGTCTATGCAGGATGGGAAAAAGAAATACCTGTCTGATGTATTTCATGTCCCGAACATCACCAAGAACCTAGTTTCTGTTGGTCAAATAGTTGAGCAGGGCTTGCATGTCAGATTTAATCCTCATGGATACTTTGTTGAGGATATGAAAAATAACGGTCGCTTGATAGCAAAAGGAAAGAAGAAGGGCAGGATGTTTACGTTGGATGCAGACATGCCTGAATTGAGTGCAGCAATGTTTGCACATGGGACCGATGTTGTTTTGTACTTGAGTTCTTTTGGCTTTCACAACTAAGAAGAGGAAAACTGTTTTTAGCCTCCACCTTTGTGTGTATTCCCCCATTGTGTATGTGAGAAAGCCGCAAGTGAGACTCCTTCCTTCTCTCCCACTATCTTCACACTTTACAGGTATCCCCTTTTTGGGTTCCATCCTTTTCTGAAGAAATGGCTGAATATTCTTATGAAAAAACTTTTCAAAAGGATCGATCAGTTCAATGCAAAAAGCCAAAGCAGGTTAAAGGTCAGTATGACCCAGTGCATGATTCTATTGAAGCACAACTGGTTTATGATGTCATGCATGAAGGATTTGCAGACACAAGGAAAGAGTGGAAAGACTTTGTTCCCTCGGTTGGTCTCATGGTTAAAGTGGATGATATTGTGGATCCAGTTAGAGAATATGCCAAAAATGCAGTTATTTTATTTTTCCCAGGTCAGATGCCACTTGCTGCAGAGGTAGGCAACTAGTTGACCCACACATTGGCTGGAAAGAGTGGAAAGACTTTGTTCCCTCGGTTGGTCTCATGGTTAAAGTGGATGAAATTGTGGATCCAGTTAGAGAATATGCCAAAAATGCAGTTATTTTATTTTTCCCAGGTCAGATGCCACTTGCTGCAGAGGTAGGCAACTAGTTGACCCACACATTGGCTGGCTCGTTTGTTCGGAAGGTACACTATGCAGCCAGAGGTTTTTTTTAGGTCATTATGGTAGATGAGATTCACAGGCAAATGCTTTTGGAACATTCGCCCCTCTTTTTTGGGCAGCAAATGGTGCACATTTTGCCATAGTCTCCCACAAGGGATTTTCTGGCTTTGATCCGACACCGCTGTCCGGTCTGGGTTGAAGTTGTAGACTTCCCGCAATGTATGGCTTCACTCTTGCCTGAAATTGCAGCGACTTTAGGCAAAGTGGCTTGCCCACCACGGCCTAATGGCAACTCAAATTGATTTTGTATTCTCTAGGATACTGATAATCCAACACTAGAGTCTTATTCAGTCATGGTGAACAATGTTGACATGGGAAGTGCTTTTTATAAATTGAAATGGGGCTTATTTGCAGGGGCTTGCTTTGCCTATAAAAAATTTGGGCACATGGCTTCGCAGTGTCCAATGAGTCAGCATAAAATGCCTCCTGCCACTTTATCCGTTCAGCTGCCCACTAAGGATGCTCCTGCCTCTATTGGAAATAATAAGAAAGGTAATAGATAGCTTTTTGTGAATTAGGATAAAGGCAAAGCTCCAGTGGTTTCAAATGGGATTGTTTCTTCCCCTTCGCTTCCTACTATTCAACCCTCAGCAAAAGGACCGAAACCTCTAATTGATGGATGGCAAAGTCCAAGAAAAGTTATTTCTGTTCGATGACCTCTACCCCCTCGCACTTGGAATGGTTGCATCTTCTAGTGGAAACTCTCCAAAGGTCAATTTGGGCTGCAGTAACAGCTAGCAGAACCCTCTTCCCTGAAGAAGAGGTTGCTGCTTTGCTATCTACTCCTCAGGCGGATGTTTCTTCTCAGGGAAGAGGCCTGACCCTAAGGTAGAAATGCAGGGTTGATATCCTGAAGATTGTTGCTATACATAGCGGTTATTCTCCTATAAATATCTATAAATATGACTGCTCATAGCAAATGCTTTACACTTAATGTTCAAGGGATGGGTGACAGTAGGAAATGGAAATCAGTGTGGCTGTATATCAATAGATTTCAGCCTGATATAGTGGCACTACAAGAACACAATCAACATGTCTATGCAGGAAAGACAAGTCATTACTGTGGCTATGATATCTTCTATGTTGGGGAGCACTCTTTCTCAGGAGTAGTCTTTTCTGATCAAGCATGAGCTTCAGCCAACTATTGCTTTAAATGACAATCAAGGCAAATGGATTATTCTTCAATGCATCATTCAAGGCGAGGTGTTTGAATTTGCTTCTGTTTATGCACCTCAATCTTATCAGAATAGATCTGCAATTTGGGATGCCATGCAGCAATATCCATGGAGATATCATGCCTTTATCTGTGGGGATTTCAATAATGCTCTACAACAGGGTGACAATACATCAGGACATACTCATATGTTAACCCCTTAAAGGCATGCATGGTCTCAATTCTTGATGCACCTTGATTTGGTTGATCTTTGGAAGGAATTGCAACATTTGTCACCAGGATACACTTTCCAACATAATGCCCTTTCCTCTTATCAGGCACGTCCGGATCGCTGGTATAGAGTAGCTCTGCAACAAAATGATGATTTTATATGCAAAATGTGGATTGACTATGCCTTCGTGCATTCAAATCATGCACCTTTATAGTTGAGGCTATCTTTTTATGATATGTTGGCTGCTAGCAAATATGGTTTCGGAGCTCATTATCATCCTTTATGGCATCAAATTTCAAAAATGCTTCAACCATTCTTGCTGGTACCTTAGTTGGAACTTCAAATTAGGCTTGAGGATTGGACTCTACATTCTTCTTCCTCTTCAACCCGTCCTTTGAAGCTCTCACATATCACAGACAGCTTTTCCTTTGAGGATTGTTATTACTTCCCCCTTGGATTTCTGACAGAGCAAATTCTGTTTGGCATATGGATCGCCCATTAAAGTGGTGGAGAAAGCGACTGCATCTCCTTTGGCAATATAAAGTTCCCCTTCGACAACAGCTTTTCCTTTAGAGAGTCCTACTTGGCATTTTTCCATCTGGGCAGTTACTCGCGCATATTTACATTGCTCTGGGTGTTTGCCACAGATGTCTACATTGTGCCGAATCTGTACTTCACATCTTCTGGCACTATCCCCACACTTGTGATTTCCTCGCTCTCATCCGACAGAGGCTTCGAGCAAGATTTCCTACTGTTACATTTGGCAGGTTCTAGTTGTTTGGTTTTCATCCAGTTAGACAGGGTTTTGATGTGCACTACTGGACATTGTGGACTATGGATAGACAGAAATCATAGTCTTTGGTGATCCTACTTTTCCATCTTTTGTTTTTTTCAAACGATCTCTGCGGCAATCATTCTATGATTGCTTTCAAACTCGTTTGATTGGTCATGATGTATATCTAGCTTATACACTTAGATTTTTAGTTGAGTAGTAGTTACTCCACTTTGGAAGTAACTATGAATGTAATTATTTCACAACAATAAAATATTTCTTCTCACCAAAAAAAAAAAAAAAGTGTGTGAGAGAGAAAGAGAGTGTGTGTGTGTTTGCCCAACTTTCTAGGATAATACCTACACAATGGATAGAAACTTTTAAAACAGAACTTTTTCATCCACCAAGTGCCGGAAACAAGCTGCCACTGTCTATGTCTCTATTTACAATAGAAGAGCTCTTTGAAATTGCTACAAGATTTTCAGAGAAAAATAATCGAACACAGACAGCATTCATTTGGCCTTTAGCTGGTCCAAAATAATATTTATGAGCCCCAAAATGGGTGTGCAAGGATTCCACCTATATCTTTAGCATCCTGTAAACATTCTGCGAAGAATAAAGAATACTCTTGTGGGGGAAATCAAGGAATCTGGACCTTTTCTTCTGTTTTATAAAGCACTCAGGAGATCACTGGCAGCTAGAGGCTGACAAGTAGTAATGGGTCTTTGTTGTCATCAGTTCGAAAAAATAAGTCTGCTCAAAGATCACCGATGAGCAGACACCCAGCTCCCAGAGAGGCAGAAGCAAAAAGCAGGCACATCTCCGGCTTCACATTCCAGTTTCCTTTGATACATTGTTGCAGAAAGCATAAAGTTTTAGCGTAACAGTTCGCTCTTTTGGTCCCGCACAGCTTGAAAGAGTTGAGATTTGCTGCATTTCAAGGTTTCTGCAGGTAACCAAGCCTTGTTTTGTTGTCCTAAAGGAGGCTGCTTGTGTACTAGATTTTCATTGTTCTCAAAACCACAATAAAAAGAAAAGTAGTCGGATAGAACTTGAGCATTTTGATCTGAGTGAAACGGTGAGTTTGTAGTTCCCCGGGAACTGGGTGAAGGTGTAGGAGAGACACTTGGTGTTACAAACGGAGTTACAAAAGTAGTATTGAGAGAGAGATTCAGTGAAAAGCCTCGCTTGTGAGATGGAGCCATCCGAGTTTTCACAGCTGGTGGAGGTGGGGGCAATGCACGTTTGGTCATATCATCAACATACAGGACATCATCTATGCGAGCAATTATGTTAAACGCTAAGCTTTCCATCACGCGTGAATAGCTTTCGAGGATTGATTGCCCAACATCCTACACAGTGACAGCCCATAGAGTATGTCAGCTACTTCTAAAGAATTCCTAAGATGCCCACTATCTAAATTCTTTTTAATTTCAGCACCAAGTAGGGGAGAAAAACGATAATGTGGCATCATAGGTAATTTGATGAGAGTTACCCTGTTGTATTGGATCTTGGTCATGTCCAATAGGGATTGACGTAAGCCTGGAAATTTCTGCTTCAGGCAGAGCAGAAGGCTTTCTGCTCTTCCTGCAAGAAATTCTCTCCTCTCTGCATCCGACATAAAATCTTTCATGATGTCCCAAGAATTTTTGCCAGTCTGCCTTGGAACTCTCGATGACTTGGAGGTGTGCTTGGGATTCCGTTTGCGCCTCCACACATGGATTGCTGCTTCTAGGCGGTTGGCTAACTCCACGGCATTGTGTTCGGTTGACAAATCGAGTGTACACAGAAGGGCTTCTGAAAAGAAATATTCGGAAGTAATGTGCCTGTAGATGGTCTCCCCCAGGCTTGCCTTACCACTCTTTAGACAAAACCCACCAAAAAAGGGTCATTGTTCAGAATAAACGTTAGGACAACAAGAAACTCTTTAAAAAAGAGAAACCCTGTTCTAAATACTTTTGATGTGCTATCGTAGTTTTCATTAAAATGAAACATCTAGCAGTAGAATACCTTTGGCAACGCATCCCAATAAACAGTTGGAATTTCCATCTCGGATAGAACTTGGCTATTTATTGCCACAGCAGCCTTCAGTATCTGGCTTACACACTCTCTTTGATGCTGTAAACGTGTCTTCCCTTCTTCTGATAGACCATTTACCGAGACCTTAGGAGAGGGTAACCACCACTTTTCTTCCTGTCTTTGGAGAGAGGGACTCTGTATGCTAACTCCATCATCATCCGCAAGAACAATCCCCTGGTCAACATACCAGAATTCTGCTTCACTAAAGCTGTCCAAAAACTCCTGCAACAGCGAATGCAGTATCAAGGAAGGTTATAAAGATGCTACAGTCAAAAAAATTATAGATTATCTTAAAACGGTAGCTATACCAGAAGCATTGCATCCAACTTCCGCAGTGCAGGAAGATTAACGTGAAGATCAGACCGAGGCCTGCTGATCATCACCTGAAATACCCCGTAGCAAAATTTGAATTTTATCAATACAAATTAACATTAAAGAACTAACGAGTGTCTGATACAAAAGGAAAGATACACGAAAGAACAATTACCCACCTCAAAATTGCTGCCATCTGGGCATGTCTGCCAAGAAGGCACGAGTTCTACAATATGATCAGCAACAGAGAGTAACCACTCCAATTCTCTCCTCCACATGGTCTTGCGCTCAACAGCAAGAGGTTCAAGTCTCCAAAGCTCTCCAAAGACAGAAGCTGTAAAATTACAATATTCCTCAATGGTACCACTAACTTTGATCGTAAAAGACATAGAACTATCAAATCCATTTACAAAAAGAGTAAGCATATTTTCCTCACCGGAAAGATTTGTGATAGCATTGGAGATTGCAAGAGCTGTACAAGCTCCTTTTCCACCACCAGACATATCTTCACCAAGGAGTAACTTCACAAATCTTTCCTTCATCATCTCAATTTCTGGAACATGAAGTTTTATTTGTCAGAACAGGTTAATATGGCCTGTAAAATATATCACTGTTAGCACAAAGCTTTGCATACAGCTAGTTAAGCTGCAATTATCCAAAAATGGTAGTGTATATCACTCCTTAAGCCAACTTTTAAAAAAGGTGAACATAAAATCACTTCTTTTCTGCTATGAAAGTTTAAAAAAGGTCAAAAAAGACTAGTCCCTCTCCTCTGGCATTTGATAAAATTACTATGCCTACCATTTGAAAGTTCTTGCAAAGGTAAGAACAGTTTGTGGCATATGATGCTCAGAGAAGAATAGCGAAGTCCATTACACCTAAAGCCACTTCATTGATGGAGAGTTCATTGATGCAGAGATCTAGAAGCACCATGATCCCAAACTACAAGTATTATGGACAAGGTTGGAGAGCTTTCAGGATGTGCACATGGCAAGAGAGAGAGAGAGAGAGAGAGAGAGATCAAACTTATAAATACCAATTGCTATTTTACAAAGAGAAGCAGCGCACAATGTCATGCACTGTTTAGAAAATATTTCAGTCAATTGTGATTTGTGAAGTTTACTTTAAATATTGCCGGATGCATGTCATTAATCAGAGGGAATGGATGCCCATGTACTTCACCCTCTATGGATACGGGAACCAAGAGCTCAATGAGGTGGACTGTACACCTTGAGGGCATCCATAGAGATCCCGTTTTGCAGACAAACTGAGGATGAACTGTTCGACTAGAATCTCCATTGGGGACATACCAACAATATAGGCAGCACTGAGAGAGAATACAAGAGAATGGGAGCATATTCCCCTTGATTCTCACCATGTAAGGTCCTTGGAATGGTATCCAGGTTCTCCCTTCTGAGGGTTAAAAAACCACTCCATACTATATTCTTCACTTGTAGACTTGGAGTCAACTACAAGGGATGGAAAGAGTACACAGAAAACAGTGAAGAGCAAAGTTTTTCAAGATGAATGAAACAGACTGGAGGTGGACATTCTCTTAGAGACAGCCCTTTCAGATAAAATATGTCAGAGGCCTATTTGCATCATAGTTTCTTGGAATCATGGGAAAGGAATGTTAGAATTTAAGACCTATGGAGGCTCGTAGAAAGTAGAGGTACACATGACCAGAAAGAGTGGATGTTCACAAATAATGAAGCTATGGAGAATCAAACATGAGTGAGAGAGAAAGTCGACAGTGGACACAATGATCATATCTCTATTCATGAGAAGAGCCATTTAAATAGGCTTGGAGATACAAAGCGTCTTCTTCCTTCATGCATCACTCATGATGTCATGAGGGGGATCTAGATCCTAAATCTCCTCCATAATTATCTCCATCACCTAACCAAGCTTACACATCACCTATCACTTTATTGAGCATACTCTATCAAGGTTTGCCTTCCAACACCCCCCTCAAAGCAAAGATAGGGGCAGACATAAAATGGCATACTGTCCAAATGGCGGATTCTCGACAATTGGTGAATACTCAAAACAAAGAGTTTCACTACTCAAAGTCGGAATCAAAAGCCCAAAGAGTATGAGTCTCAAATCGATCACCCTCACAAAACAAAGAGAGGAGATCCTCACAAAGAGACTTTACCTCAAAAATGACAGTCTGTCCAACAAAGTGAAAGGAAAAACCAAAACACAACACCTTTGCTTAAGGCATTACAATCATTTAGGGGAAATATCCCGGGCAGAGAACCCATCAAACAAACATATTCAAAGCATATCTTCTTATTCTCCATGCAAGAGTGAAGCCAAATGCCTCCACAACCGTATTGAAACCTTCAAGGTGGTGGGTAACCATGGGCAAAGGATTGGATTGTTGGACACGATCAGTTCTGAAATAATCATTATCTCCAACACTTGCAATTTTTGGGACAGCGCTAGAGTCACCATCAGCGACAACTAAACCTTTGATATCCAACAAATGATGCAGCTTGTAGCCCATGATCACAAATATGTCACACCAGTAAGCAGAGAACTGCTTAAAGCTTTTTGAGCATGTTTTTCGAGAACGTCACCATAAAATAAGTAGACACGAACTTCCGATCAACATCTACCCAACCTTCGGATCAGCCTTGATGGCAGATATACTTGTGGATTTCGCTAACCAACAGTAACCTTTGGAGAGCAGCAGGAGCTCATGGACGATTAGCCATCAACGTTAAGTATCTTCTGAGCTGTTCTTCAGCGTTGGATAGTCAACAGCTTCGTGGAGCTTGAACAGCCACAGCAGTAAACCTCAAAAGGCAGCGCTGATTGTCGGAAGCTCTTGAAGGCGACGGTGAGTAGATCTTTACGTATCAAGAGCAGTAAATCGGAAGCAGAGACTTGTGATGGAGTAGAGGTAGCATGGATGCAAGCTGAGAGTGTGGAGAGGTAGAAGAGGAGCAGGAAAGAACACTGCTCTGATACCATGTTAGAATTTAAGACCTATGGAGGCTCGTAGAAAGTAGAGGTACACACGACCAGAAAGAGTGGATGTTCACAAATAATGAAGCTATGGAGGATCAAGCATGAGTGAGAGAGAAAGTCGACAGTGGACACAATGATCATATCTTTATTCATGAGAAGAGCCATTTAAATAGGCTTGGAGATACAAAGCGTCTTCTTCCTTCATGCATCACTCATGATGTCATGAGGGGGATCTAGATCCTAAATCTCCTCCATAATTATCTCCATCACCTAACCAAGCTTACACATCACCTATCACTTTATTGAGCATACTCTATCAAGGTTTGCCTTCCAACAAGGAACACCCACCCAAAATAAAACACTACCGTACTGTAGACAACATATAAATCCATCATGCAAGGCCAAATTATTTGCTGAGAGAGGGCTTCGAACGCAGCCATATTTCAGACATTGGACAACCATAGAGCATCCATCTAGACGGGATCACACCATTAGCAACATGTAGGTGTGCGATAGGATACCATAGGAGTAATGACTGTCTTCTCTGCAGTCAGGGAGCAGTGGAGACTGAGCAAGAGTTGAATGTCCTTTTAGAATGTGCACCCTACAGTAGGATCCCAAGAGCAGCCATGTGTCGCACAACACCTCATAGCCGAACAACAGCTCCCGGAACTACCAAAAGATCCTAGGAGGGATATCCTACTATATATTCAACATAGATGTCTAAGGGACTATCATTAAACCCATTGGACCAAATGGCACACAGCGCTTACATGGACTGTAGCCCTCTTAGCCCCAATTAATCAACTGCTACGATGTGCTCCCAATTACCACGAGGGGTGGAAGGCCATATGCCTCCCCAATATCCCCCCTTGGCCTGAACATCAACCCTGTCACAGACAGCCATACAAGCTCACCAAAATGTGTGACTGGCAATTAGCCGCCACTTATGATCCTCTGTGAACTCGCACCACCAATAGTCACCACTGGATTCCCTCAATCAGCCACCTCAATCAATGCACATCATCATTGCACTGCCACAGGTCACCACCTCTGACAGCAACCACAATTAGAGTATCTGCCATGTGTTGGCTTGCAGGCAACCGGAAAGCAGCTCACAATCCACACAATTCACCTGAACAGCCACTCTAATACCACTGCATGACCCAAAGAGGAGCCACGTATCACTCAAGGTGAGCACCGGAGATAAGGATCACAACTGCTGCCCCATAGCCGTGCCAAAGCTGCAAGAGGTATATCCTAAGGAGGTCTCATCACCACTATATATCCAAGATTCCCTACAGGCTGGAACAAGCTCAGGCCAAGGAAACTGTGAGTGAAAGAGTAGACAGAGAGCAATCACCTCAACACTTGTATTGCAAAATGTGGGCAACTCTGTAAGAAAAACTACTACAATACTGTTAGATATTAGTGAGTAATGTTGGAATAAAACGTGCTAGGTGGTTGTGTAAACTAGCATTGTAGAATGGTGTTGCGAGTGTGGTGAGGTGTGATATAGTGATTCGGGCTACAGCAGCCCTGAACACCCTGCTGCCATCTGCCATCAACTCCTAGTCGTTCGCTGTCAATTGTCTTGGCAATCTCTCATCCATGTGATGTGAGTCATAGGTGTAGGTTTCTCCTCTGATCTGATTGCTATGCTAGTGGG
Source organism: Dipteris shenzhenensis (assembly GCF_047967505.1). Lineage (NCBI taxonomy): Eukaryota > Viridiplantae > Streptophyta > Polypodiopsida > Gleicheniales > Dipteridaceae > Dipteris > Dipteris shenzhenensis. The sequence continues at coordinate 29,214,567 of NC_141624.1, read as the reverse complement.
TTCTCAAGATACAAGTGGCTCCAGCATATCCTTCTGTAGCAGCAGGCACACTTTTGTATCAAAGGATTTTTGCCAAGATAGATCTTGCTGAGCGCATAAACTGTACTCCTAGATGAGAGTATGCTGAAATCCCACAATATACCAAAAGACTTTTGGGTTGACACAATAAATACGGCTGCATACCTTCATAACTTAAGCTACGAAAGCCATACTAAGGCACAGCTTATGCTTGTATCCCTAATGCCAACAGAAAGAAACTGGATAATAAATCAGTTAAAGGTATATTTGTTGGCTATAATGATGATCACAAGGCCTACAGGATTTAGAATCTTGAAATTTTTTGGATTCCTAAAATCATCCCTAGCAGCGCTATGATCTTTGATGGAGGAGGAATTGGTGTACTTTACAACAACTTACAAGATACATTGTTGTATGCTATCACTGAGTGTCGTCAGCAGAGAAGGGAATGTTGGCAGCATACATAAGTAAACTTATTTGGGTTTTCTTTGCATGGTTTTTTTTGCCAAATCAGGGCTTTTGTACTTCTTTTTTGTTCCAGGATTCTTGTTCTAAGGGGAAAGAAATCTCTGAAGTGGAAGCATACATAGGTACTCGTCCTTGTGCACATATCTTGGACCCTTGTTCTGTACATATCGTGATGCTCAAGCAAAGGCCATGATTGCTCTTTCAGTCAATCCATCCATTGTACCTCACATACGATTCTGCAACTCTGCAACGACTGCATGGTGGTCCTCGAACCATGTTCCAAGCTCAGAATGAAGCACAAGTCATATACCTAGATGAATCCAGGAACATTCCCAAACTCATCCTCTAAAAACCACAACAAAGTGCAGTTTCAATCTCACGATAGTCACTCATAAGATTGAAAACCATAAACTCCATCACGCATAGCAGGGACTAGCTAGTATGACATCCCCACTGACGTCATCAGCGCCCAACAGTGGGTGTAGACCATAGTATAAAAGTATGCTCTCACACATACAAATCCACACACCCACATATACTTGAGCATCCATTTATACAAAGTCTTCGTACTGAGTTTCTGTCGGCACTCCGGAGGTGAAGGGCAAACTCAGCCATGACGAAGGCTAGCACTAAAGGAGAAGGCTAATCAAAAAGTAGTCCAAATCTCTTCATTCAAGCTACAACTACTTGTGAAGTCTAAACGATTTCATTTTAGTCTCTCCCAAACGAGCATCTAAATCTAAATCTAGCTGATAGGGCAACGCACTATTTAAGATAGAAAGAATTATTGCAATACCAACCTGATGCAGGAGCTGCACAACCTGTCCATGAACAAGGGTGATTCCATAGCAGATTGGTAATAGATCTAAAAGAACAATACAAATGAGGTAGTTGATAAAAGAAATGATTACCACTATTTCCTATTTCCTTTGAGGAGCCTGTTGGCTTACTTCTCCATGAGGAGCAGACAAGGAAGAACAAATCCAGAGGATATGCACTCAGAGTAGATCAAACCTACTTCTCCAATGACAAAAGAAACGGACTCGTTACAAGACAACTTCAAGAAGAAGAAAGGAAAGTGTCATTATTGCCAGAATCATGGGCACTACATCAGAAAGTATCAAAAGAGACTTGCCAAGCCAAAAGTGAATGACTTTGTAAACTCCACTACCATGGTGACAAGAAGCAGCAGCCAGAAGAACATAGTTTCCAAAAGCGGCATTTCGGACCTGTCGAAACAGAACGCCGTTTCAGGAAATGTGAAACGTCATTTCAGGCCTCCGTTTTTCTTGCCCTTACTTTCTTCTATGCAGCACCCACGTTTCCTTTTCCTGCCGCCTTCCGCCCATTTTCTGACCCCTCCCCACCCGCTCTCGTCAGGCATACATCGGCGTCTTCTTGGCCCAAAAAACAGGCTGTTGCAGCCTGTGTAAGCTCCGAAACAGCCCTAGAATTGGCTGTCTACCCTCGAGTTCTCCTCTTGCTACATACCAAAACCTAACCTAATCTACTGCCCCTATCACCAGTGTTTTCTGATTCCACTAATGCTATATGTATGTATAATATAAACTCAGTTTCCACCATTTCTTCTGGTGGTCGAAACTCCGAAACACCATTTCCTGCCGTGCTCCATATCACCATTTCTGAAACTCCTAGAAACTGTGCAGAAGAAAACGCAAAATTAGTCCCGGGTGAGTGGCTTTCTATCCACATTATCACTGTGGGGAGAATGTTAGGTGTTAGTGAGTAAAACATGCTAGGTGGTTGTGTAAACTAGCATTGTAGAGTGGTCTTGCGAGTGTTGTGAGTGTTGTGAAACAGTGATTGTGTGAGGGCCAGTGCACATGATCCATCTAATGCGAAGCTGGGGGTGCATTATGAAGACCCGCACAAAATTTGAGGAGGCAAGGTTGAAGCGCCCTTGGTGCTCTCAAATTTTGGGTGTCGATTTGAGCACCAATGCGCCATTCCTTTCACAGCAATAATATTCTGCCATCTGGCGCTGTATTGGGGCAGAGGTCCCTGCAAGTACTCAGACCTCCCTTTCGACCAAGTCAGAGGTGGATTAAATGCTTCAATCATGTTGGGTGTTTCAGCGTGTGAACCAAATCGTCTTTTCGTCCTGATTGCACATTTCCTTCTCATGTGCACTGGCCCTGAGAGTCATAATGTGATCGATTGGGATAGGGAGATGTTTGATGTAGGCAGTGATGTAGATGTGATGATCTAAGCAATGAGATGTTCTACACCTTGCACAGCTATATAAGGCTAATGCCACACAACTATTCTCATTTTCCCTTAATCTTGGTCTGCTACTGGTTGCAGTCTTGCCTCTCACGCATCCCTCAGCTCTCCTTTCTTCCTATAAATAGTCCATCAATATTTTGTTTTAGATCAATTAAATGAATGCAATGCAAGAAAAAACCTTCCATAGGGATAAGTTACAGAGGACAATTGCTGCCAATCCTGGTCTTAACCTGTTCTCTAGCCTGCTTCCGACAATGGCACATCTACTACTAAGCAGCTCGGTACGGCATGATAGCAGGGATGCTATTCTGGGCATGCTCAATTGTGCCACATGTGTCTCCCTAAACAAACCCAAGTATGCATGCCATACAGCAAAAGTAAATGCACAAGATAAGAGACATTTGAAACTCTCATTCCATTGCAGCAAGCAGAAACTATATATAAGATCAAACGTTCACGAAAATAAAATTTCCCCCGTCCTAAATCACAAAGGAATGCCAGCCTCCGGTAAACCTCTTTAAAGAGCATAAGGAACAACAGAATATCCCTCATCTTCTGGGAAAGCAGGCACCTCATGGCAAAATAATTGACAACCCCAAACCTCTACGGCAATAGGCAATATCCAAGTTAAGAAAGAAAAGCTTTTTTAAATTAACAATTCGCCAACTACCAGAGAGAATTTCTATCAAGATGTCAGCTAAATATCCCCTTCAATGAATACCACTTCGCATTAAGAGCCAATCTTGGTCACGGAACACAATTTGTTGAGCACTGCAGACATAGACTAAGAAGAAAATATTTCAAAGAGCTACGAGTTGAATCAAGAATCGCTGAAAGACCCCAGGATCTTACTGTCTGTCACCAGAGGCATACATAAAGCAGAGGAAAGTTTTCATGAAACAAGGTATTGTCATAAGTAATCAACTAGAGACCACTCATGCATCACCAATAACTGTTCCCATTCGTTAAGTTGTAACTTCTTTCACTCCCGCATATTGGCAGCCCGACGTTCATTCAACATTCAAGATCAACATAGTAAGCTCACCAGATATCTCGCTTTCCTTTCTCTCCCTTTTTTCCTCCCAGACTGCACCATGTCTACGAAGATTGGACTTTGAAACAGTTGAACACGTCCCCGTCTGGCATTTCTCTAGTGTGTCAAGTGGGCATCTCAAAGGGGATGAACCATCAGTGCCCCTAGTACCATCTTCGCAATGGCCTTGTTCACTTGGGATACCTCCTGAGCTGAAACTTATAGCCTCTGAGCTGCATCTATCTACGCTGACGCTTGAACTCGCACCGTCAAAGCTGACCTGTTCAAACTGATAATCGAGCGCCTCTATGACAGACATGTCCGCTCTTGCAAGAGGGTTCACGTACATATCTTTCATACTAATGTCAGAACCTGCATACAATTTAGAGCCGTTTAGTATCTTGGAAAGATGGATCCCGCACAGAGAGCAATTTCGAAACACTATAACCGCGATATTCATCCAATTATGAGTTCAGACTGGAGGAGAACATTCAATGCAAAGTCACAACGCAATCTAACGCGACACTGCTAATTGAGCTATCGACAGCCACAAAGAGACCAAAAAAGGCAACAAACGTCTTCGCAACTAGGACTCCAAGAAACAAAAGAAGAAGCTCGATGGCCATCTCGTTAGGACGAGGAGTGGAGGAGGAAGATGAAAATGCCGAAGACTAAGAAGGACACGTTATGAAGGACGTACTCACAACGCTCGCAAGAGGTAATCAATAAAAGATCAATAGGATTGAAGCTGGAGGCTCACAAGCAGCAGAGAGACAGCAAAGCATGTAACTGCGACATTGAAAGCGTGTGGAACTTACAAAATGAAGCGCAACATCTGACAGGATCGTTCTTCGTTCGGATGTTGGCTGGGCTGAACCAGCCTTGATTGAAGGGGCGATGAAGAAGAGGAAGGGCAGCAGTGGTGCGGCTATGGCGTTTCTTGGTTGCGCAAAGCTTTCGTCTTCCCAGAAATCCACTTTGGCAAGTCAAACTTTTGAAAGCCTGCAGCGTCCAGTAGCTGAGAGCAGGAGAGCGTCGCACATAGCCTCTGCGGCATGACACAACCTGGAAGCAATTATCTTCGTCGTCGTCGCCAAGGCCCTTGCTATCCATAAGCCGAGCTAGCTGCTCGTTCAGATGGGCATCGTGGGCGTCTGGGTGCGGTTTCTCCTGAGCTTTGGCATTGTGATGAAGATGATTTTGTGAGCTGGGCTTGAGGTTTTACTAGCTATCCTAGCTTTGAGCTCTGCATTGAAGCCTCTTACTCCATCTCCATCCTCTGCAATGCAACTATGAGGATCAAGATTTGGTCATGGTGACTCTTGGGAGGCATAGCGAGCTTCGGAGAAGGGATGGCTATTCTCACATGCCGCGCAATTCCCGTAAGGACAAGGAAGTTGGCATTGCCGCTTCAATGAGAACGGCCTGCTGGAACGCTGTTTGAGCTATTTGCTGCAATGCCGTTGAGCTATTTGCGGAATGGACAAAGAGCACTCTGTTTTGCTGCAATGCCGTTGAGCTATTTGCGGAATGGACAAAGAGCACTCTGTTTTGGGAGGACGAGGAGCGGAATTTTTGTAGCTGAAGCTGCTGACAAACAGGAGCGGGGATGAAGAAGATGCTTGTGCAGAGAAAAAGAGTGTACGCAACCGTCAAAAAGGCGCAGTTTTTCGTTGTGAGCACTGAGCTGTGCCTGCAAGCGGTGTGCTAGGAGTGTAAAGAGACTAACCAGTTAATAAAAGAACCCATCGGGAGAACGAATGTTTTTGTCAGCAGGCAGCTGCAGCTGCAGAGTCCAGACTACAATGGCGTGTAAGGCTATTGAGAGAGTGAGAGATCACGAGACTGGGGGAAGGGTGAGGAGACAAGAACCCAGAAAGGAGCGAAAATGAGGTACAACTGTGGGACAGAAACGAGCAAGAAGCTCCAATCTCAGTGTATGTGTGTGTGTGTGAGAGAGAGAGAGCGCACTGTAGCTAAAATAAGCTGCAACTGAAATCAGCTGGAGCTTTAGCTGCAAGAAGGTGACAATACTATATGCAACTGTGCTACAGAGAGAGACAAAGAGAGAGAGAGAGAGAGAGAGGGAGAGTCTGTGACATGTGTGTGTTCAAGAGAGAGATCTCTCTGTAGTTGGAAGACTTCCCAGAACCAAAACAACAGAGAAACAAGATCGAGAGCTCTCTGTATTCTATAGCCCATCTGAGGGTGCAACTCTGCAGAATTGTAAAAGCTCAGACTCGCGACATGAAAGCTTTGATTGCCCAAATCTTGGATTTTTTCGAAAGACCCAAACTGGAACTTGGAAGTACTGTATGTTTTCTTCGATGTTCCCAAAACAGCCCACCAGACAGAGAGAGAAAGAGAGACAGAGAGAGAGAGAGAGAGAGAGACTACAGAGTGTCTGTGTGAGATTTCTCTAAAATGTGACTGTGTGTGTGTGACAGTGTGTGTGTGTGTGTGTGTGTGTGTGTGTTTTCTCCCTCTGTCACCAGACAAATTCTCGCAAAGTAGGTCTGTTCATCTCACATAATTGCCAGGACAAATGAAGTTGAGAAATTATAAGATCGAGCTAGACTCTAGAGAATGTTCACTTCATGGTCTCTCTCTTTCCTGCCAGCTTGCACTCACCATTAGACCATCAATTAGTTTGATTTGGCAACTTGCACGGACTCCATAATGCCCAAATGATAGGATGTGTCATTTTGGGTTCAACGTATTTATGATTTGGTTTGGAAGAGCCTAAATGGTAGGTAAGGGAAGTTCTCCAAAAGACATAATGCATGTGTGTGTGTGAACCTCGCCAAAAGTGCTGCATGTGCCAAGAGTCTCTCTCTGTGCTGCATGTGCCAAAAGTCGAGAGAGAGAGAGAGAGAGAGAGAGAGAGAGAGAGCATGCACACACACACATGTGTATATGTTTGAGTTTGAGTGTTGTGTGTGATGTGTATAAGAGAGAGAGAGAGGACAAGTTCACTCAAGAGAGTAGCTTGCAATTACAATCACTCTAAAGCCACTCAAGAGGGCAATGTCATTATTTGTATTTGAAATTTCTTGAGTGGGACCTAGACATAACAAAGTTGCACAGAGCAATGGCAACTCAAGCGGTTTGGGCGCTTGCCCACCTGCGTGACTACCCGCGTTCAATTTCCCTGGAATCATCTATTTTACTTGGAATCAACTCTACTCTTTTGGTGATGATGTTTTGCCTTTCCCTTATTACTGTATTGCTTATTTTCAGTCTCTTCAAGATTGCTATCATCTAGCAGAGCTTTCTAGTAAGCAGTTTGAGGTGTTTTCCCATTGTTTCTAGCTCCTTCCATTTCAAGTGGCTATGATTGTGCATTCCATTCTTTAATAAATACAATGTTTTCACCCCAAAAAAAGTGGGCATCCATCCATCCGATGGGGGCAGGATCATTTGCATTTATCCTACAAACTATGTATTAAGGTGGTGGCTTGATGAGCTTGACTTTATAAACCCATTTATATCCAATAGGTTTCTTTTGATTTGCTGTAAGACTTGTGGATAATGGCCATGTTTAATTGGACCTTTCACTGCTTCTTTGGACAATGCTAGCTCTTCAATGTCCATGATTGCGAATCTAGATCTACAACATTGATTATTTGGGAGATGATTAATGTTGGTAAGCTGAAAGGAAAGGAAAGAGTGGACACAAACTCAGAATACTTGCATTACTTGCTTGTAGAATGAAGAAGAGTGAGGTCCTTAAGTAGGCACCTCATACATGCTCACTGACATCACTGATGACTTCAGAGCTCCACAATCATCTCCTCAATCTGCTCCTAGATTCTCTCAATCATCCTATGTGGCTCTTCCACCACCTAACTGTGCTTGTGGGCACCTAACTGTGCCTCTAGCACTCACACATAGAAACATAAGGTGTGCCTGAGGCATACACCTTGAGATATCCCATCAAACCCCCCCTCAAGGGAATGCCTCAGGCTATGTCAAGGATACATCTAGTCTCATAGTTTCTCATGCCATCTCATGGTGGTCAAGGATAAATCTATGGCTAGGTTCTCATGCTAGCAAGGGTTCCCATGGGTGTAAGGTAAACAAAAAGGGATACAAAAAGACCTTCCAATGGTTATCTCCCCTGCATGTACATGCACACAATGTCTGCAGGAGGTACCATGGAGCAAAACATACACATGGCCTACATCATAAGGTGACCAGAGGTGTTTACAAAACACACAAAACACAATAGTTTATTTCATTCATTTTGGAGGACTATCTAGGCTGAGTACCTTGACATAAAAAGAGAGATCTGGAGCATACATAGAGATGTTTTAAAATGCATAATCTTCAAAGGATGCCTCATCTTGTGGAGGCTCATCAACTGAAAGTAGATTTGCATTTTCTGTCTTTGCTTTGGCTCTGCAAAACTTCTCATTATGGTTGTTCTTGCCACAGTGCTTGCATGGATTAATTTTGAAGCAGTCCTTTGAAAGGTGATTTGTCTTTCCACAGTGATTGCAAGGGGTATATTTGCCCTTCTGGACTTTTACAGCATAAGCAGTGTCATTGCCTTTCCTGAGCTCCATATGCCTTTCTTCTTCTTGGAGAGCAGAGATAATACCTTCAAGATTAGGATTAGGAAGATTTTTCAAAGTGGTAACTATGTGATCATAATCTTCAGGCATACTCTTAAGTAACACTGCCATAGCATCATCTGGAGTGATAGGAGAATTGATAGAAGCTAATTGAGTCATAAGACTCCGCATATAGTTGACATGAGCTGCCAAAGTAGTACCACTAACCATCTTCAATTCAAAGAAAGAGATTTTAAGTGATAGTTTAGAGATGTGAGAGCTAGCACCAAAAATCATGTCAAGCTTCTGCCAAGCTTCTGAAGGAGACTCCAAGTCAGAGATATGGTGAATATAATCATCTCCTAAAGCAAGAGCAATGATACCGTATGCTTTTTCTTCTCTAGCTGGATCCCTTGCCGGTCGTGTCGGAGTTGAGGATTCTCCAGCATTGGAGGCCGTAGAAGAAGCGGTAGGAGTAGGTTTGACAAGTCTCCATAAGTTCTCCCTCATCAATGCAAATTTCACCTTCATCTGCCATGTGTGGAAGCCCTTTCCATTGAACTTCTCTAGATTCAATAGGGTAGCCATGAGAGGGTCTAACCCAGATATTGGGCAGTGTCTATCTCTCTTACAAGGCAAAAAATAAATGAAAGACTTCCAAAATATGAGCACTTGATGTAGCAAAGACTAGTGACCAATATTCAATCAATGATGCTTCTTCTTACATGCTTCATAGAAGTGGCTAAAATGAATACTTTCCAATCAAAACCAGGTCTAGCAATTCAAAACAAAACCGAAGCCACACTTGCACTGAAGTTATTGAAAGATTCAAAAAACCAGAAATGCTAGAGTAGCATTTTATGTAGCATCATCTTCAAAAACTTGTCCAAAACTGTCAAAACTAAAAGGTTGAACTTGGAGGGCTTGTAGCTCACTCTTCAAAGCAAAGGAAAAGGGGGTTTTTAAGGCAAAAGAGAGCTGTTATAGCACAGAAGATCCTCTGGGAAGAAGAGGCGCAAAAAGGCGTCAGAACTCCATAGCTTGCCTTTCCAACGTCGACTAGTTTTTCTCTGTTTTCAGCTTGAATAAGCAACCATTGCTGCTCAGATTTCAGCAGAGGATAGCCCAAGGCATGGAGAATCTACCCCTGAAAGGAATTAGAGGAAGATAAGGTGTGCTGAGAGAAAACGCAGAAGGAAGAATCAACGGAAATCGTGTAATGGCGACGAAACGGGCGCGGTTTTCTTTGATTCCTCTCAGCCAGAGGTTCGCCCCTTCAAGATGGATCTCCAGCAGGAAGGACGTGGGAAATGGCTGAGAACCGGAGGAGAACAAGCTTAAGCAAACTTTGGGAAGAAGAGGGAGAGATGGTGAAGAAGAAGATGATGATGTGGCAAAAATGGGCTCAAGGGGGATCAAAGGGCTCTGATACCATGTTGGTAAGCTGAAAGGAAAGGAAAGAGTGGACACAAACTCAGAATACTTGCATTACTTGCTTGTAGAATGAAGAAGAGTGAGGTCCTTAAGTAGGCACCTCATACATGCTCACTAACATCACTGATGACTTCAGAGCTCCACAATCATCTCCTCAATCTGCTCCTAGATTCTCTCAATCATCCTATGTGGCTCTTCCACCACCTAACTGTGCTTGTGGGCACCTAACTGTGCCTCTAGCACTCACACATAGAAACATAAGGTGTGCCTGAGGCATACACCTTGAGATATCCCATCAATTAAGTAATACTCCCTTAAGCCTATCAATACTCTTCTGGTCCCCTGTGCTTGCATCCCAAAGTTGGGCCCACTGATTGCATTGCTACCCACCTTCATTGACTTTTAAGGCCTCAAATGAACCAACTTACTCCTAGACCAACTTACCTTCATTGACTTTTAAGGCCTCAAATGGACCAACTTACCCTTAGACCTTTTTGGCACTAGCTATCAATATGAGAGCTTGAACCTACATGCTCAACCAAAAATACCTCAAGAAGCATTCAAGAAGCTATAACCTAAGGATAATTTCCCTCACGCAAAGAGGTTGCTTGTCTCATTGATTCTCCTTCTATGACTTGATCATCTAACTCAAGCAAGCACTTGACCTTGTCACCCTATCCCTACTAAGCTCTACCCCCACTATCCCCTAATCTCAAGGGCGACAATTGGGATACATGTATGCTTGCATCATTGGATAAGCCTTCTCCTAGGGATGTTGAGAACCCACAAAATTAGGAGGCAAAAAGGAGGTATGAGTCAAGCTGTATGATTATCTGGGCGAAGTTGGGGCACATATATGGTTGCAACCTTACACAGGGTCATGCTTTTGGGGTACATTTGCAAAATTGCTATACTAGCTCATGTTGAAGAAAAATTAATGATCAAGCTATTCCTCCTCATCAATGATCAAGTCATGAATCCCCCTCTTCAAAATTCTCACCTTCATTAACATATCTACCCTTTTTCCCTTGAAGATGGGAGTCTCAGAGAGAGCTCAAATGTTTAGGGTATAATCATGTAGTGTTGATTGTGTGATGAAATTTTGGTAAAATTTGCAATAATTTAAATGAGGATAGCCCTCTTTCTCAAGGTGGGGAGACAACAGCAAAGGGACTCCTATGTATTCTTCGGCTATGTTGCTATCTGAAATATAGGGAAGGGAAAACTTTATCCTTGAATGCATGCCATTAGACCTTGCATTGTCAAGACCTAGATAAATCCCTATGTGTTGTAGATGTGGTGAGTTAATCCAAATATAGTGGTTTCATTGCTCCAAGAAGGATGAAGATATATAACTCTCTAGGAAGAGTGGAGTGAATTTTTGTTTCCAAAAGGATGAGGAGATCCAACACTAACAATGCCAAAACTTACAACTAGGAGTGGGTACTAGTAGCTAACATCTCCAACCTCTTGGCACCCAATGATTTGATGTCCAAAAGTTGGCATACAAGTAAATGGATCAAATATCCATGGGCTTAACTTTGTGAAGTATTGTGAGCAACATTAACGTGAAAGTGGAACATATATTTACTTAAGTCGCTTTACTTCAAGCTATCTAATTCATGTTTTGCTTTAATCTGAATTCTTAGAGCCATGTCACCGTGTAGTGGTGGCAAGCTATTTGGAAACCATCCAGGTCCCATAGGGAAGGTAATCAAGAATGTTGTGTATCTTTGGATCTCTTGAGTTTCATCTAGAGCTTGCCTTGTACCATGGCATAAGTGATGACCCCAACCTTTTGTTTTGTTTCTAATGATTGTGCTTATAGTTTCTATATAGCTCAACATGAATTTTTCATATGCCAAAGAATAAAGCAGACATAACGATGCCTAATGCCTATAGGTGGGGCAATTAATGGTTGTTCTAGATAGGCTCGAATGGTAGATTTTGGCCTCTCTTGTATAGCCCCCCTCATGGCATTTTTTATTAAAGGGACTCCAAGTCAACTCCACTGATTTGTATATGTATGTGTGTATGCATGCATGCATACATACACGTGTGTGTGCATGCACACGCATGCATGCATGCATGCACGTGCATGTGTGTGTGAGTGCACCCGCATGCACGTGTGCGTGTGCACACCCGCAGGTGCACCTACATGCATGCATTGAATCTTTTTGTGGCTATGTGTCCCGCTCCTAAGATTAGGTGCAAGTTTGGTAGCTATTTTGGCACACAAGCATGAAAGACTAAAGAAAGCATTCATGCTCAATGATCCATCGCCAAATGAGCATGCTTGATCTAATTAAGAAAACTTGTTCTAATGTTGCATGGCCAAAGATGAGGCTTGAAATCATCTTTGTCATCCCTCATGATAAACTCTTGGCTATTGTGAATGGCTTATGGGCAAGAAAATTTGAGGAGACCCTTTTTGTACCAGTAGGTCAGATTGTATTTCTTATCTCTAATACAACACAAAAATGCATCTAACAAGCATAGTTGAATTGTGAGGGACATGCTTCAAAAAAGCAAGTGCAAAAAAGGAGAGGAAAAAAAAGGCAAGTGCACGTGCATTCATAATGATTGAGCATTGTGAGGCATAGTGCCCTTTAACTTTGCAAGCTTAGAGCTTCTTAACACTATTGGATATGGTAAGCAGAGAAGAGCATATGAGATGCAAGCAAAGAAAGTGAGAATTGTAAGAAATGAAACCCCAAGATGTGCCCCATACATTAGGGATACATTATTTTATTTTTAATTGAACACTTACATCAAGAAGATTAATCTTTGCTTAAGGCACCTTGATAAGCCTTTTCATGGCATAAAATTAACACTAAGATATATAAAAATTTGACCTCATTGATTTGATATCTTAAGTAACTATTACCTACTCTAAGAACCCTCCCTCGACTTGAGCATGAAGATGCCCTCAAAGGGCAAATCCCAAGGAATTATCATCACAGTAGCAAGAAAAAGTGTTTGATGTTGGTCATCAAGCTAGCAATCACATCTATTGTTTAGCAATAGGTCAACTTGAGTTGACCATTGTGTACTATGTCCCAGTTGAAATGGTGACAAAGGTCAATAAGTCTACTATGGTTATGATAATATCCATTCTTGTATAAGAAAATGGTGCCCTGGTTGTCATCTTTATAGTCATGATCTCACTTGGAATCTCAATTTGCTTTAGAAGGTTGTCAATCCAAACATAATTCTTTATAGCATAACACACACCACCATACCCACTAACATACGCCACACATGTACACCATACTTACAAACATACTACTCTTTGTAGAAGGTGGTCAACCCAAATATAATGCTTTGTAGCATGGCACATACTTACCAAGATACTCCACTTCATAGAAGGTTTTCGACCCAAAGATAACGCTTTCTAGCATGGTACACATGACACACCAACATACACCACTTTATTGAAGACGACACCCCAAAAATCAACTTTGTAACCAAGCACCTATGTGTAGCCACAATTGGATTTGCAATCATAGCCTAATGGGATTGCATGTACCCAAGTACTTGTCAATTGCCTGCCTTGTAGGCGATGTCATGGATGGATATAGATCAGATTTATCAAAGAACTTGTTTTGGAATTGTCCAATGGGCTCAACAGGGGTTGCTCAAGAACTATGTGAGCTTTGTCAATGCCACAAAGAGATCAAGTCAAGTATAGATGGTTACGTACACAAGTGGCTTGTGATATCATTTTGACCCGCTCTTCATTTGTGTGGGGGCAAGATATGAACACATAATTAGGATCGATGAGTGTATTGGTAGGTGAGGAATCCTCTATGCCATATTTTGTAAGCACATCTTAGATAGAGTAGCTTTGATGAATTATCATACTCCTTTTTCTAGTTGTGTGTGCCCTCAATGCCTAGCTAGTAATGTAGAGGTCTCATATTAGTCATGGAAAAAATTTCGTGGATAAATTTACATAGATTTAGGCAATCATGGATGTTGGTGAGGATGACATGAGGATAATGACATCATCAACACATAGAGCGATGACCAAGACTGCCCTTTTGTTGTCAACATACAAAATGTTATCATTGGTGGGAGCTTCAAAGATTGGGCCATGGGCACTGAAGTGGGTGTCTATGCACATGTAGCAAGAGGGAGAAGCTTGCTTTAAATGTAGAGTGCCTTGGAAAATTTGTAGACTGCAATTGTACTTTCCTCAAAGCTAGGTAGGTTGCACCATCTAGACCTCTTCATAGAGGATTCTATTCAAATTTGCCATTTGAGGGATTTCAAGTTTTAGACCATAGAATGTTGAAACCTCATGATACATCATGTTCCTCATCATTTTAATAAATATTGAGTTTGTTATGAATTTGCGTAGCCATGCAATTGGCATTAAATTTGGTTCCTTTGTACTCACACCCATCATTAGCCCAAAGCAGTGCTTGGCCTAAAATTGAACCTGCAAGCATTCCTTATCCATCACATTCACTGATTAGATATTTTTTACAAGCCAAGAACATGAAACATGTCATCTACTTTATTGTGTTTCGTGTCATTCAAAGTGATCAACATGACCATTATCCCTAACCACAACTTTTGTGTTTCGTGCCATTCAAAGTGATCAACATGACCATTATACCTAACCACAAATTTCTTAACATATGATAGTGGGAATATATGGAGAACAACTCTCCATAAAAGATCAATATATGTACCTCAATATTGAGCATACATTTTGACCATGCACCTCTCCAAATTAGATAACTTGTGCTTATAGGTCTTCTACAAAGTCAACGAGTACACCATTATTGCCTTAACATTCTTACATTGCTCAACCTCAAGTAAATTGGCTCAATTGGATGTTGTAGAAACAAATAGGCTCATAGCATGCTTGCCCCTTCTTGCACATCATTTCATTGGCTTGGGAAGCCCCCCATTCGTTTGCATGGAAGAGGCTTACCCATTGGGCATGTTGGGCAGTTGGTCCCTCTACCTTGTCACTTATTATGATAGTGTGTTCATCTTGTTGTGTTAGTCACTCTTGTGATGATGTGCTTCCTCCTAAAGTATATTATTACAACAAACGGTGTCCATGGCCATGATTCATGTCCTAAATTCTTCCCTCAAGAATCAAGATCAATGGGTTGTAAGAGTTTGGGTAGGTTTCCATGGATTTGGGATATGAGCTAATTTATTGGAACTCGAGATTTGGCAGGCATTAATATGCTTGATATCATATGCTCAAGATGATGAGGAACTAATATACCTTCTTCAATGCATCCCAAGTACTTTGATAGCATTCTACACTTGGTTGGTGGGTGTCGCCAAGTCAAGGCAAATTGTCGAGAAGCCCCTACATTCTTGGGAAATGTAGTTTTTGCTAACACCCTCCTCATTCATGGGTTCATTTCTAGACAATGGACCATAGTTTTTGTTCTTGAGCACCATTTGAACTTTCTACTTCCATAAGGGGTAAATTGGTCCTTTAAGCTTTTTGATCCTTCTGGTCTCATGGACATTGATTGGTTCAATAGCCATGGGGTGAGAGTTGGATGAAGGTGCTAGATCTAGACTAGAGAAAATGGTAGATAAGGGGTGGTGCAATAGGCAAAGACTAGTTGCATGGGCCCATAACCTCCCTGTAACCTTAGTAGAATTGGAGCTCTAGAGCACTATTGGACATGACAGTAGCATACAAGCCATGAGAAAAGGAAGCAATATAGCAAATAGGACAATGCGAAATGCTCAAGAAATGCAACTCAAATTGTACCCCATGCATTGGGATTGCAACTTCAAGAATCTAACAGGCATAAAGCTGACATAATGAGTTGCCAATTAAGGGAGACTTGGTGTCAAAAAGGGCCCTTTACTTAAGGTGCTAATTTAGGGGCTAATCAAAAGATTAGGAATCCTCCAATGAGGAGGCTCAAGCATTTAAATAATGGAGGATTTTGAAACTCCTTTGATTGGTGGGAATACTAACATTAGCTTTGCCATGACTGACATTACCTATGTTCACCTTGGTAAAGGTTTTAAAAAGGAATAGTGGGCATTGGATCATCCAAGGGCATCAAAGATGGAGGCTTCACAAGAATTTGAGTTAATCTTAACCCTTAAACAATGAGCATGTGGCACTCTCCCCTTACATCTTGGTCTACTCTTATCCCATACATTGGATCTTAGCAAGGATCCAATGGCTCATATGCACAGCTAGACTGCTTGTGGCCCCCATGCGACCTAGGCATTAGTTCAATGGCAGTCGCATGGTGGGGCCATTGGATGTAATCTACATCCTATGGCTTTAAAAGGATGACCAATGTGAGCCCTGAGATAGAGGGCTAGGATTCAAGGTCATGAAGTTGCACATCATCGGCACCCTTGGATCAGACTGAGATCTTAGAGTGGATGAATGGCACCATGCACAAATTCTCCAATAGAGATCTAAGTTGCCATGGCTGTCAACACATTAAATGGCAACATAGATAGCCCTTGGATGGGAAATTTGATCCGAGGGTGAGGATTAGGCACCTCACGTGCACCCTTGGTTGGGAAAGACATCCCACAGTAAATCAAGGTCGATCGATTCTCAGGGCTAGGATGATCTAATGGATCACAAGACCTATTATTTTTGCACCATTAGATCAAACTCTAATGCATATACACCATCCAATTAGATTTGACACATTACACACCACTTTAATGATTGTAAGAGCTTCCCCTTACTTTTAGCTTACCATCCCTTTTCACTTGAGGATTAAGAGACTCACCCTTTCCTTAATCAAATCCTTATGAGGCCCTTTTTTACGTCAAATCTCCCCTACTGGACAATCTTACCAAATCGATCAAAATCCACATATTGACATTAACCTATTCTAAAAACCTACAAACGTCACATGAATTTCTAAGAAAGGGGTCATGGTTAATTTCAACTTCTTATGTATGAACATGAGCTCATGCTCTATGCCTCAGTTCAAGCATTGCAAGTGTAAGGGAATTGGCTAAGAGATGAATTTTTGAGCTGAACATTGGCACTAGGCCTTGGCCTTAGATTGGGGCTAAATTTTCACCCAAAAGTTGTGACTTAAAATCTATTCTTGAGTAAGAAGGGTGGTTTGGAGGTTAACGGGCATTGACTAAGAAAGTGTAGGGAGGCTTTTAAGACAATTCTTTTTAAGTAGGAACTTCAAGGGAAAAACTATTATGTGCTAGAGGAAAACTATTTTTGTGCTAAAAGATATGACAATTGGATTGCTAAGATTAACCTTGTGCCCTTAACACATTCTGCATAGCATATTGTGGTCCATGATTGCCCACCCAGTACTATTTTGCATGTGACGCCTTAGGCATTATCATCTTAAGGCCTTATGAGATTGTGGCTCGATTGTGGTAGTTTTGTGTGCGGGATATTTAATGCAAAGTGGTATGTGGTCCCCCCATCTTTTTCTCTAAAATTTTTCCAACAAAATCACTCAACTTGAGGTCAATCTTTTGTGGGAAAAAGACTTTGTGAAACATTGGAGGGTCACCAACATTATCATCTCTAACATGGGAATTCATTTCCCCCATATTTTTTTTTTCTCACCATGTGATTGGGGTGTTAGCCGGCAATCTCTCTCTCTCTCTCTCTCTCTCTCTCTCTCTCTCTCTCTCTCTCTCTCTCTCTCTCTCTCTCCCTCCCTCCCTCCCTCCCTCCCTCTCTCTCTCTCTCTCTCTCTCTCTCTCTCTCTCTCTCATACACACACACACATGCATGCACGCGCGCGTGCACGCACACACACACACACATGCGCACATGCACACACACGCACACACACATGCACATGCACGTGCACGCACAGATGCAGATGTAGACCCAGATGCAGACACAGACGTAGATGCACACGCAGACGCACACGCACATGCACATGCATGCACATGTACGTGCATGCATGTGTGCATGTGCACTCATCGTCATCGCCACATTGCACTGACTCGTGCTGCCACACCCTTCTTTCCTCCGCCTCCTCTGCCTCTCCCCACCACCACATGACTTGCCACTTTCACAAACAAATCAGTCTTGTTTGTGTGATACCCCCCCATCAAATACCATGTCATGTTGTTGCCCTTCAAACAGCACTTGCTTGACCCATCCTTCCGATATGATGCAGCCATGCATTGACATAGCTGCAAGCATAGATTTGTGCATGTTAGATCATCCATCGTGAACATGTTGGTGGGAAATATGTCATTCTGTTGATAGTCATTATTGACTACCTGCACCATGGTTGTATTGTAGCTGCTAGCTTCTACTCCGCAGCTGAGATTGAAACTCACTTCATTGGCACACCCTTGTGAAAGGTCACTGGCATCTATGGCATGGTAATCGGGAGGATAGCTGCAATTCAGACTCTCACTAGATGCCTCACATATCCCGAATGGACCGCAAGGGCTTCCCACATCGCATGGGTTTGTAATAGGCTCCTATATCTCTTGCCAGAAACTGGAATTCTAGCCATAGACACGTAGATTTCCATTATAGTCAAGCGTAAATCTCTTCAGCGAATAATCCCCTAAATAGTTGTCATTGTTGCTGAATAGACTCCATTGGATTGCTCAATTCGAAAATGCCCTATGCTCCTCAATTCATTCTCATCTTGAAGCATTGCTTCAGTAAGATACATGTTTCCAGATGAAAACTACTTGGAGCATATGAAGTTGAGTTCTCCCTCTCTTGTAGCCACTTCTCCCTTGTCGTCATCATCGTCGGAGATGATTGGTGGGATAAAGATGGAATTGTCAAGACCCCCAGATGCGGCAACAGGATAGTGTTAGTGATGATAAGCTAAAAGCTTTGCCATAGCATGCTATTGCTGGAGACGTTGAGGACTAGATTTCCAATTTCTAGCAACTCTGCATAGGAAACACTCTCGAAACACTCTTCTTGCTGCTCCATCGCTTCTTCTCCTTGCGCCTCGCTCAACCAAGCCTCCCCCTCCTTTCCTTTTTAAATTCACTCCATTGCTCTAATCCTCTACTCACCTTAGGTCCTCTCAGTACCTCACTGCCTCACCATCAAGCCCCTTCCTTTGCTCAGCCTCTCCCCACCCCTACTCTCCTCCTTGGCCTAGTTTTTGCCATTGATGTGTTGAATGCCCATTGGGTTTTTTGGTCACAGCCACTCTTGTCGGATATTGTTGGAGTTGTGTGTGTAAGCTATTGACAATGTTGTGTGTGTGTGTGTCTATGTGTGTGCGTGCGTGTGCATGCTTGTGTGTGGGAGGGTGGGTAGTGCACTAGGGTGTGTGTTTGTGTGTGTGCATGCATGTGCATTCATGCTTGTGTGTGGGTGGGTAGGCAGCGCACTAGGGGGGGTAGTCTAGGACACAAGGCACAATGGGAGAGGAGGAGGTGAAATCAAGCAGTGGAGGAGGGCTTGTGAGGTTTAGGTATGAGGAAGTGGTAGAAGTGACAATGATGACTTATTGCCAGGTGGTCGGGGAGGGGGCATTCAGGAAGGTGTACAAGGGGTGGCTCGAGCAAAAGAAGAGTGGCAAAGCATCAGTGGCAGAACTAGTGCCAGTGGCCATGAAAGTGCTCAAGGGAGAAAGACGTGATGATGTTGCAATGACAACCGAAGGTGTGCGCAGTTCACACAGAAGTTCTAACTCTTGGGAAGATCCACCACATAAATCTAGTGAGGCTCATTGACTTCTGTGTTGGCGGCGGTGGACGAAGGATGCTTATTTTGGAGTGCTATGAGAAGGGGTCTCTTAATAAATATATTTTCCAAAGGGACAACTCGGCCATATCTGCCACCAGCATATCTTCTGATGCCTCAAGGAAGAAGCTCCTCCCAATTGTGGATCTTGCTAGCACATCGCCACTCACTTTGGTGACACAGTTCCAGATAGCTCTTGGCACTGCACGTGGCATAACCTACCTCTACCATGATCTCCACAGTGCATCTTGCACAGACGATATCAAGCCGTAGAACATCCTCCTCGATGAGAATTTCTTCCCCAAAGTGATTGATTTTGGCTTCGCTTGCCTCTTCCACCATTGCAACAAGCACCTCACCATATCCACTATGAGAGCCACCCATGGCTACCTCACCCCTGTGTGGCTCAATAGTGTAGAGATCACCACCAAGGCTGATGTCTACAGCTTTAGAATGCTCCTCCTCGAGCTCACCCATGGTATCTCCATCGAATTCGATGGCAGACAATTATGCGATTGGGCCTTTGATTGTACCACCACTACATAAAGATGCAGCACTACTACAAAACACCTCTTATCCTGAGGAGAATCTCTAGTAGCTCTGCCTTCTCAAAACTGGCCTTTAGTGACTCCACAACCGACCTTGATTTTGCCCCTCTATGTCCCGTGTTGTCGGCGTCCCTGTTAAAGGACCCCCTAGGTTTGTCTCGCCCTCCATTAGCTCTAGGCACATCCCCAACTCAATAGACCAAATGCCCTAGACTGGCACATCTATAAGATACTCCAGCATTAGACGATGAAGAAGCTCGATTTGTTTTGTTTGAAGATGTGTAGCAAAATGCAAATCAAAGAGAAGTGAGGTTTAGTTACTTTCATTTGTCTAGATCTCATCAACCTCATTCTTCCAATGTAAATCTCTTATTTTAAATTCAATTAAAATTTCCAAATTAAGCCCTTGTTTATAGTCCAAAAATCGAGGTTTCATGTCACATTATGAGAAGATTTCATGAATTGCAAGTTTTAGGGTCTAATGTTAGGTCAAAAATGAATGAGAAGGTTTCCACAACTAATAGTCCCCAAATTAATTTACTTTTGATTTTTTGTTGGATGTAGGGACATAAGTGTTAATGGGCATGCTTTGATTTTTTAAAAAAAGAATTCAAAGCCGATGTCTATAATGGGTTGTGCTTAGACTCAAAACAAAGACTTGAATTATAGAAAAAGGGTTTAAACCTCAAAAGCTCTCCAAAGAAGAAAAATTAAGGTTCCATTTAGTTTTGTGTCCTTGACTAACTACAGAGTCCCATGTTGATCAAGAGGGTCACAATTTGCTTGGTTTGTCACTTTAGCTCATGTGGGGCACGATGCCCCCAGCTGGCATGACCAAAACCAAAGTAGTCCCCAAAAATTGGAGATTGGCTGCTAGTCCAGCTAGTTGATGGAACCTATTGGATTCAAAGGTTTCCTACCTAGAACCCTCCCTTGAGCTGTATCTACATAGTTTGTGGCCACATTTCCTCTGTCTCTCCTAGCACTACACCTTCACCTCTTCCAACTTCCTCCCTGCCCTTTTTCTTCTCCATCCACAAGTTTGCCTTTCCACATGGACTTGAACTCACATAGGCAGCCTAAAGTGGAGGATGATGTTGAGACTTGACATTGTGCCTGATTCTCACATCCCACACGAGTTCTACTAGACACGGTGCTAGGACATGCATCCATGGGATATGGAAAAGGTCTCGGCCTCACGTGACAATGCTTGTTTTCCCTTGCCACGAGTCATGGCTTCCATTACCCAATGTAGTCCATCCTTGGTGCACACAATCTCAAACTAGAACCTGCTGGGAACCATCCCATGAAGCTGACCCAGAAGGGAGGGAAAAAAAGACCTCAGGGGAAGAAAACTTTGCCGAATGGGTATGTCATCAGGGTCTAGGAATTTTCGAAATAATTGATCCACCAAGTTCTATTGATCGAGAGCAAGAAGGCCCATATGACACCACTCGTCAACAAGGAGGCCTAATGAAAAAGATTTGCACTCCAGAGGAGCAATGGGAGGACATAACAAAACTATGCTTGGAGAGGGGTTGCATGTCACGGGAGAGCAATCATATCTTAAGTGGACTTGCCTTTGGAAAAGATATTAGCAAATAGCTGATTCAAAGAGGAGTACCCTAGTGGCAAAACAAGCTATTGATTGATGGCTACAAACCTGGAGCGAAGGCAGGAGAACTTCCACCTCATACATTATGCTAGGGATCTATCTGATGCTTTCCAACAACACTATGGCAAGGAGAATAATGTAAACCAATAGCTAATGTCGTTGATTCAATGAATGATGTTACAAAAGGTCACTACCTCCTTGCAATTCTTCATTTCAATCCACCATGACTTCATGATGCTAATTTTTCTATTTTGTTTTGCATGCCCTAGGCCAAGTTGTGGCACACCTTGTGGGTCTTTGGGTAACTACCTACTCCTCTAGAGGTGTGCCAAGGAAAACACCCAGAAGAACGCAGCACGTGGACAATTGGGTAGGAGCAGCAACGAGTGATTTGCTTCCAGAAATGGCCAAAGATGAGGATGGGAAAAACAATCATCACAAAGACATAGTTGAAGCCACTAGAACCCCACTCAACTTGACAATGTGGCTTGTGTAATTGACCATTTGGCTTATAGATTGTAACAAACTCTAATGTGACTTTTCGTGGTTTGGATCAACTATTCATGTTGATTATGCTTCAACCTTTGGATCTATTTCATCTGCTTTGTAAATGCCAACCAAGTGAAAAGGACTATTGTGGGATGAGTTGAAATGGCTTTGTACCTTTTCTGAATGTATTAATGTTGACATCATATTGTGGGATTATTTGAATGTGTTGAGAGATTTTTGCAAGCATTGTTTTACTATCATCAAACTATTTTAATGTTTCTTTTCTACCTATTTTAGTGTTGACATCAACTTGTGGATGCTAAAAACTTGGAAAGACAAAAGTAGACTATTGCATAGATGATAGAAGTCTTCTTTCAACACTTATTGATTGAAAGAGATGGGAAGTTCATAGGATTTAGCCCTTGAGAGCTTCATTCAAGCCAAAAAAATGGGACTTCCATTTACCTGATGCATTCAGTCCACAATAGGAGCAATTTAACAAAAAATTGTGCATTACCAATGCATACAACCAAACACATGGGCAAGGCATTCAACCAACACTCAACCAACATTGGGCAAGGCATTCAGCCCAGCATACAACCCTTTAACTTGCTCAATGGATTGGAGAATTCAGCCAACATTTGGGCTTACAATGGAGCCAATCACTAGTGGGAGCTAGTGTTTCTTGATTCTGTCACTTGTACTTTGTTGAAGTTCAATAAGATAACTCGTCTTTTGTGTTGTAGATATTGATTCACTATGTATAGAAAAAAGAGTAAAAGGCATTGATAGTAGGGTGAGAAAGGTATACAAGCTACATGGGGGATAGAAATAGGAGAAGACAAGCTCACCTATCATCTAAAATTGTGTCTTTTGTTCCACTCAAAGAGTAGGTTGGAATTCAGATCTTACTATTCTAAGTTTCCAACACTCCCTACTTGGCATTTTGAGTGACTTGGCATTGTGCTAAGGTTTAAGTTTACAATAATAATTGAAATAACCACACTTTTGCTTATCCTACCTATTGAAGTAGGGTTTGACATTGATGAAGTTCATTGATAAAGTACCAGCCATGACTCTATAGAGGTTGTATCCAATGATAGAAAGAGGGAAATACTTGCATGGCTTCTTTTGGAACCTTTTACAAACTGGTATGTTGAAACACAGCTATGCCCCAATCCATATTTGAACCCTTATGTGTCATATGTGCCCTTTTAAGATAAAACAAGGATAAAACACTGTAATTTGTGCACCATACACATGTAAGCTAGAACCCAACATATTCAAACAAATTGAAGATAGAGATGAACATAGAAACTGCATTGAAATAAAAGTAGTAATGCATGGCAATAACATAATAATCAGTCTGACATGCGAAAGAAATATGAACAAGTGACACTATAAATACATCTTGCCAAAGATCCTCTGAGTTCTAAATGATGATGTACTCTATAAGGTCTTCATGAAAGCGATGCCCTTGGTCTCTTTATCCTCCTTTGTTAATGGTGGTTCACAAAAAGCATGATCCACCAAAGGATCATCTAGATCAAGGCCTACCTTAGGGGTGGCATCATCCTCTTTCTCCAATTTCATGTTGTGCAAAATACAACACACATGCATAACATCTGATAGGTTCCGAACATTGGGCGAGTGGATGGTCTTGCCTAAATATCTATATGTCCTCTTCAACCTTTTGAAAGCTTGCTCAGCAACAACAATATGGGTGGAGGATATCAAGAAGTGGAAAAGTTTTTTGTCTTTGGGAATGTGCTACTCACTATTAAACAGAGTGATCAACCATGGCAACAAGGGAACCTGAACCATCCATGACTATGTATTCCCTAATGCGAAGCACTTCAAACTCAGATTCAGGCCCTGAGAGCCTCTGGCCTCCTTAGCACAACCTGTAGAAGGAAGAGTTCTACAACACACTTTTTTCATTATTAGGGCCCTTCTAGCCAATGTTGACATCTAGGAACCACCTATTGGCATTGACAATGCCTTGCATGATCATTTTATCCCATAGCAATCTCACCAATGCTCACGCTCTCACCTAATGGCAAAGTTTATTTGAACATGCAACCAATGGCCCCACAACAATTTAGCAAGCCTCTGAAGGTCCTTGAATTAAAAATGTGACCAAGAACATGACTCAAGGAATAGGGAATCAATCCTTGCGCCAATTCATCTCGCAACAAGTTTGCAAGGTCTAGTAAAAGTTATTGGGCTAGCTAGAGAGCTCCATGAAATCTCTGATCATCCACATGTGCTAAGTTTGCATAGTGGTTCGAAATCCACCTTTTGATTAATGATCTTGGATGCAAATACCATAAATTTGTATTGATATCTTCATTGTTATTCTGAAACGCCAACGCTTTCGTGCATTTGCACAAGACATAAGAGGGAGGAAAGTACTAATCTCCTCATCCAAAATTGTATCATTCACTTCAGAATTAGAGGAGGCGAGGAGATCCCAGGCTTGCACCGCAAGAAACAACACCAACAACATGGATTGTAGAAGAAACATTGAGGCTCATTTCTCATCATGTGCTCTTTGAGGAGGAGGCCCAGAATGCAAGTGGAGGGTGAAATCATGTCTCTCTTCCATCCTGAATTTGGAAAGGCAAAGTTGTGGAGGGCGGTTGGAAAGATGAAGAGATTAGCAAATTCTACAGGCTGGGTGGGTGATTTTGCTAGTGGGAAAATATTCCTTAGGCAAAATTTGTTAGAGTAGTCAGCACGAGACTCCAAAAGGTTTATGCTTCTTTAATATCGATTGACTTAGGGGTCAACTGCAACAATCGATGTGCAGTCTCAACAGTACTCCTCATGTAAGGCTGAACTAGCACCACTTAGGAAAGCTCTAGCAACCTTCTCATCTCATCCATTATAGACAAAAAGGAGCACCTCTAAAGCACTTTATTGATCCAGACTCACAATTTATAATATATTAATGAGGCTAATCAATTATGACCATGGATGAACTTGAGCCCTTGGATTTTAATCGATGAATGTATGTCCTTGGATGAAAATCATTTGCGATTCACACCGCATAGTGCATCTCTAGTTCTTGAAAGAATTCTTTCATTCTCATCTTGGGTATAGCTTTGTGAGGTTCAATCTTTAGATGACACACAATCTAATCTATATTACCCTTCTTGCAGAGATTGAAAGCATATTTCTTTATCAACACATGGGCGAACAGAGGATTCAAAAGCAGCAGAGATTCTCAATTTCATTGAATAGGTTTTTCAATCTGGTACTTTACATGAGTTATTGAGTCTACTCACATTGGTAGAATTAGTAATTTGTAGGAAAATATTGAAAACATGGCGATGTTCACATGTTGGAAGAAGGGCCAGAGGTGTACCACATTGTAGACAAAAGGTAAGACAATGAAACTCCAAAATTGACCGAGGTGAGCATTTAGAATCCAAGCTCTAGCCACGGGGGTGATCCTGATTGAGGCAGCCTAGTTGGTGGAGGAAACGACTATGCCTTAGCATAGCTTGGAGGTAAGGTAGATGACAAGATTAAAGGCTACATGGCATAGAAAGACATCCTTTCATATACTTCAAATGGTGCAAGCTCCAAAAACATTCATCAATTCGATCCAATCGGGCAACATGCTCGCACAAAATATGTAACTGGTCATCTTAAACATGAAGCTAATGATCAAACATGAAGATGATTTTGATGAAACGATGAACATGAAGCTGATGATTAATTGTTTAAGCTGGTGATGATTATGAGGATGATGAACATTAATTTCAAATGACCGAACGAACTTAGGGTTGTGAAGATGCTAAAAATTGGACCAATGGTGATGGATACATGACTTCAGCATCATGATCATTAACTGAATGAAATCATGGAATTGATCATCAGCTAGACATTCATCCTTTATCGATCAGCAATGGAACTAGATCGTTCGTTTATGATGAGGTGTCGCAAGCATTTGCATCAGAGGATCCTTTTCAAAAGAAATGTTTTGAAGGTGCGTATTGTATGTGTAAACAAGATTGCATCAACCCATGATCTATATGTTGTTACAATTCTTGTGAAGAGGGTGATTGTTTTGACTATAATGTTCTCGGTGACCTTGTCTTGGTTGGTTGTTTTGCATATTTGAGTAGACACTACTCAAAAACTTCACCCTATACCACCAAAGTGACATTTAAAGAACTAAGCGAAGTTTTCTCAATTAGTGAATCTAAAATAAGTTGTTTGCTAGCTCAAAAAAACTTTGGCTTTGGGTCAAGAACAAATTTTCCTCAAACAATTTAAATGCTGATCACAGTCCGAGCTGAAGATTGTAAGCACAATTTAGTGCATACATCACTGGCTTTATGTATAATGCAATTGCCACGAGAGCACTCAAATTTCTTATTACTTTGCAACTAAACACAATCATCAAGTGGCAAACGTTGATTTTCTTGTGTTATAATAGGTGGGAGGTGAGTTCCTGGGAACTTTCCTTTTGATTTTTGCCTCATTAGGCTCTAACATCCCCTTAACATCATGAACGAGAAGACAAATGGAGGCTGTACTTAGGTGGGTGTGACACTCATTCCACTAGACACACATCTCAAACTCACTTCAATCCTATCACTATCAAGGAGTTTCCTTGGTCACAGGTATGTGATTGTTTATTTATTTGTGAAATAACAGCTTGGCTTATGCAAGCTATATTTGAAAATGATGAAGACCTTCCACTTTTCAAGCTTTGGGAGGTCACAAAGAGTTTTCATTCGACTTTTAAGTGATCAATGAAAGAATAAACCAGGTGACTCTTTTGAGTTTATTTAATTGCATGCAAACTACAGAGTAAATGAAATAATTTATGTGGTCATTTCAGCAAGTACTCATAGGAATTAATTACATAGGTTCCATTGAGTGCATCCGCTCTTTTCAGAGTGAAAAACAGGAGAGAAAAAGCCAAGGACAACAATATTATCCCACCTATGCTTGTCGTAATGAGGATTGAGATGAGAAAGGTTTTTCCTAAGCCACCCTTTCTTCCATCAAGAGATGCACATAGAGGGGGGCCCATAGAGTGTCTTGTGCGCCGCCATAGAGAGTAGGCTTGTTAGTGTTGCATTGAAATGATCAGTGAGTGAAGAAGGGACGATCCCTTGCAAACGGTTGTTAGAGAGATTGAGTTTTCACTGTATTGCAATAATTCCCAATGATTCCACGCTCGCTTGAGTCAAATAGTTAAATGAAAGATCTAACACTTGTGGCTTTGTGAATTTGCCACACGGATTAACCAATGGGAAAGTTATGCATGACATCGTGTGGATATTGGTGAGTTTGTACATTTCAACGTAGCTTGCCACTGATTTCACACTAATGTAGATGGCACATAGAGCTGTCCCTATAACAACTTTGAACTAAGTTCAACCATATCTTGGCATAGATTAGATGCTGGAAGGGCATGTCCTTCTTTAAAAGCTCATTGGGGATGGTCGACGCGTTGATTTTGACACAGTTCCGCTCTTGCTACCAGCCTACCAAGTTCCGTGCCAATTATTGTTCAAAAATCCGCGTGGGAAGTTTTGCGACGATAGTACTCGGAGTAACGTTTGGACTTTGGAATGTTGGTGTGACTCCGAAGTCGTAATCCGTAACATTGCTTCAGTTTCGAGAACTAAATTTGCGGATCAAATCTTGCACGATTGCTGAAAAATCTAAGCTTGAAAGTTGAGAGAACAATTCCTTACAATATGGACTCGTTTGGCGGCTCTAGCCAAGCATCTACCAGTAACCACATCTCGACGGGTCCGTTACATCGCTGGCGATCATGGCAGCTATTTCAAAAACGCTTTTCAGTTCCTGCAACCTCGATACAATGATCTACCATTTCTGCTGTTCCTCGGTTCATGTTACGAGACAGCTTCAAAGCAGCAATGGTGGGCACAAATTCCCGATGCTTGCCTTTGTCAAAGAAAGCGATACCGCAGCCCCAGACGAGTTGCTCTTGTTTGAAAGAGGCAGGATAATGCGGTGGGTGAAGTGCGAAAGCCGTTCGAAAGGGCAGAAGGTGAAATATTCAAAGCCCATAGTGGAAATTGATGCGTTGGCCTGGAGCATGAAAGAAGATGCTTGGTCAAATTCAATTTTGAAATGTCTGTGCGGGAGCGTGCCCGATAATGACTGTTGCTGGGCAGCACTCATCTTTTGGAGACGCTATAAGGGCATAATATATATATCATATATGCAACGATTTCATTGTCATCCTGATTCCTCCTTTCTACAGTATGAAACCTCCTCAAGGCTCAGAGCTTCGGGATCTTCGCCAACAGATTCAGTATGCTAAATGATTATCCGAGCCGAGTCAGAAAGTTCAACTGTGAACTGTGCAGACATCATCAGAACTCATCAGAAGTTTCAAGTCTCCATCGTGGCTTCTTTTGAAATTTGGTGCAATGAGAAATTTCCCCTTTGTCTGCATTTGGGGGAGCTGTGTGGCAGTGTGGGTTGCCAGTGGCCACTGCTTGCCAGATGATATGATACACGCAGGCTCATCAAGGACTTGGGATTATCCTTCTGCAATCGGATGTGGGATCTGCATACGCATGATGCCGCATGATTATCCGAGTGAGTTCAAAATTCAGGAAAGGAGACTGTAGAAGCATATATACTGGCGATGAAGTAACTGTCCGCTACAAAGTTCAAATGGGTTAGCCTGGCGAGTGGCAGATGTTCCTTCAAATCATACCACTTGGGTAAACTTGCAAAAAAAAAGGACTCAACATAATACCATCAGCTTGCATAAATTTGCAAAACATGGATGCAAATGTAGAACGCCTCACGCTGATTCTAGGTAGAGTATTCATTTGTGCTTGATTGTGTGCTCGCCTTCGAGACTAGTTACCATTTCATGTGCAATTAGCTTTGGAGCTAACATGTAAAAATATACACAGCTGTGGATAATGTCTCCTTTCCTCCTCTTAGAGTAGATTTACTTCCATGATTCTATTTGGAGGAGGGTCCCTATATACCTTTCATGCCATGATGCTATAATTGCTTTTGCTTTATGGCTAGGTGGTGCATTAGCGGTTTAAGCATCCATTATGTGGACGATAAAACTTTTCGAGGACAAACATCAAGCTTCCATCATCCTCACCCTACCCAAGGACTTCCCAATAATAAATTAAACGATTGCAAGGAATTAAGTGTGAGCAAGGTAGGTATCCCAAGCAGACGAAGGAGAGAAGGGGGAAACTATCTTGATTACTTTCTCTATTTCACCATATATATATATATATATAAATAAGACTAAGTTAAGAAACACAATACTTTTCATGTGTGGTAATCAGAGCTTGATGGCCCAAACAAATTAGCTCGCTACTTTCTTATTATACCATGTATTCAAATATAAAGGAACACAAAACTTATCCTCACAGTTTTTAGACAGTTCAATTGTCTAGAATGTCTAATAATTTAGTCTGTTAATTCAATCAAGTTTGATAATCAGGCCTTTGATGATCTAGTGAGTGTCTTGAGCATCCGTTGGAATGCCCGTTGATAGGCATCGGCCTCTAGATTTTAAGCAAACCCTATCCATGCTCATGATGCAGCTTGTAAGGTTCAAAGAACATGCATGGTTGGTGAGAAGTGATACCCGAAACTTATGCTGAAGTTGCCAAAAATAGTCCTTAGAAGGAGCTCGCATAGTTTGAATGTGACCTTGAGAAGATCATGTTGAGGATTCATCTCAACATCACGTGATTATACAGTGCATAGCACTAACCAAAAAGAGTGCTAAAAGGCACAAGGGTTGGAAACCCTATCCCTAACACTATGGGGTTTATATATATTCATTATTTTCAACTAAATCTAGAGTACAATTAGTCATTTGTGGCGTGCTCTCTAGCTGTGCCATCTCCTTTCATGTTTACGCTTCTTCTCTCCTCTCAAGCAATATTTGTTCATGGTATTAAAGCACATGGTTCTGCCTTTCACTGAGGCACCATCCATGACAATGTGAGAGAGTGATTAGAGTTCTTGAGTGATTGCAAGTTTGTTTCATTCTCTTTTGAGAGAAATTTCGTTCAATTCCATCCATGTGAGAGATTCTTGAGTGTTGACCCTCACGATAGGGTGGATGATGTGTCACTCGAGCACTACCACACGTCACTTTTTGAGGTGATCACCCTTGGGGATAATATCCCTGAAATCTACAAAAGATTCATCCGTGGCTATTAAACCCTGAAGATTCCGTCAAAAGTTGCAAAAAATTCCATTGATAGCCGTTGTCTTCTCCGTTTGGTTGTGGCGACATATGTTGTACGCGTCACTCATTAGAGTTGGTTGTAATTCCCTCATTGGAGGTGCTCAATGTAGGCCGCCTTGCTTGGAGCTTGACCGTGGGCTGTGTGTGCATCTGAGTGTCATTTGCGCTTTTGGAGTGGACATCGAGAGAGGCATTTATTGGAGCCTTGGCTATGGCGCATGCGCTCAGGGGGTGCACTACTAAGAAACCCTATGTATCACATGCATTCAAAGGGTACTCAAAGGGTATTAAAAAAACCCGTCAACTAAAATTTTCCCCCTATAAAAACACCCCTCTTTACTTATGAATTAAGTGATTTTTTCCTAAAATTGAATTAAAAAACCCCTCTTGTTATTGTAATTCTATTAAAAATTTTCAATTATTTGAATTAAAATACCCCTCTTTTAAATGCATGTGGTACACTAAATTTTATGAGGTGAACCCCTCGAGCACATGCGTGAGCCATTGTGGGACTGGCTGTCATTGTTTGTTGAGCGCCTTTCTTGGTCAATGTTGGCTTCCATTGGTGGTTGGCCATGCGTATCGTGTGTTTGGAGAGCCCATCGGTTGATGTGTTGGAGGCGTGTAAGCTATTTGCTCATTGAGGCTTGCTGTTGGTGTTGCTAGAGTTGAGTGTAATTGTTGTGGAGGCATTGCTTGTTGCAGCCATGGTCGTTGAAGCAATTCCAGCTATAGGTTGTTGAAGAGCATTCAAGCTTGGTGTTGAGTACTGTGTCATTTGGGTTTGGTGGGTGCTGTCTGTTGATGTCCGTGAGGGTTTGACATGGTGAAGCTACAACTAGGCCTTTAGTCGGGTCACTTGGGCATCGTCGTGATATTTAGATGTTGTGTGCTTCTTCTGCAAGTCACTAGAGGTTGATCGTGGGTGCTTTTCTTGCGATGGGAGTGAGGCGTTAAAGACTCATTACTTTTGGAGACCATAGTAGGCTGTCATGCCCATGCATCCGAGACCCTGGGAAGAGACCTCAAAGACCAAGGGACCAAAGTGGGTGCCATAGCTCCTGAGCTCCAAAGCTTGGATTCACAAGTTCAGTTCTAATTTTATTAGACTACTCATCCCCTCTTAGCTTTGAGTTGAAGCTTAGGTAGTCTTTCTCAAAAAATAAACTCTATCTCACTCAACAAAGATGGGAGAAAAACCTTGAACAATTGTTGTAGTAGTGACCTTCACTCTCAGTTTTCAACCTCAAAAAACAGTTTGTGTTCTATTAGAACAGTGTCAAACTGCAGCATGTCGGATTGTGGTTGGAGTGCAGGCAAATGATGGAGGGCTCGAAGGTGAGGCCTCTAGCTTTATGTAGCAGCTTTTAAAAGCTAGCAAGCCCATTTCATTGCAACCTCTCTTGTTCCTTGTTCCCACCTAAGCAGAACCGAGAGATGTGCGAGACCTTTCTTGACATGCTGTTTAGGACAACACTTTCGTTCTGAGTCAAAAGAACTCTGTGGCCATGCTTCAACTGACTACATGCCTTGTGCCCCAATTCACCTTGCTCCCAAGTGCCAATCCTATGACTAGTTTCCTCACAAACAATCGTCCTTCTAGCACTTTATTTCTCAATTTCGATGTTGTAAGCTAACAATCTGAGCTCGCTAATGCCCACTTCCTCTTTTGAATGAAACTTTGTGCTTGCCCTCCCACATAAGCCTTCTCCTTTTTGTGTTTTAGGTTCTCTGTAGCTACCCATTGTTGTAGCATTGGGTCATGGAGGTGAGATGAGGGACTAGCTTCAACATGTTGAGTAATCTGAAAATTTCTACATGGCATAATTGATAGTCGAATCCTTCATAGTGCTCGACTCAAATCGATAGGATCTAGTGTGGATGGTGGATTGGGCCACCTTTACAAGGTAACGTCTTTACAAATGTTGTTTCTTCATTACTTACAAAATTTTCTAGAGTCAACAAAGGGACCAATTCCTTTAAGTTGAATGTATCCTTTCTAGGACATAAAGATTTTTGGCTATCCGATTTTCATGGTGCATGGCTAGAAAGGGTCATTTGCACCTGTTAAACTCTAGGATGCATGCATGAAAGTAGTTTCAAAGTGGCTTAAATCTTTGGTAGGAGAAAATAATGCTTCATTGTATGGAGTAATATGGCTATCTCTTTAGGACTTAAAGAAGCCCCCCCCCCCCTCCCCCTAATAAAGATTAGTCTAGTGCTAGAAAGGAGACTTCACAAAAGGAGGATTCAATGCTAGAAGCATGTTTGGGATCTTGGAATAAATGTTATAAGGCTATCAGTTGATGCACTTGCAAATCGGTTTCGCCTCTCAGCTACTACTACTAAAAAGAGATTTATGCAATCGACAATGAGCAAGATTCAAGATGAATGGGGCCAACAAGTAAAATATGAGGCATGCTAATGACTTGGAAGGGTTTTCATCTAGTTCAAGGTTCAAGAATTTGAAAAATAAGAAGGTGGGCATTCCTAGGGTGGCTTATCTTGTGCAAAAGTTATGGAGTACCCATGCAACTAATGACTGCACATCTGCATGGCAAGAAAAGGATAAGTCTCATTTGGAGGGTTACCCCTTCTTTCGAGCTTAATTTGCTATTCAAGAAGGTTATTCTAGGTAAACTACCTATCAAAACGTGACGTTCATAGTGGAATCTGACTATCTCCCTCCTTTGTCCATTTTGCCAGACTAGAAAGGAGACTTCATTCCACATGTTTTGGGAGTGCTCTGAAGTTCATGCTCTCTAGAGAAAATTATGTACATGGTGTGATGTAGCTCCTTTGAGTTTCCAGTTGACGTGGAAACATGCCATTCTAGGTGACAAAGGAAGGATAAATGATGCTTTGTTGGGAATCTGGCAATTGTTTTGGGCTTTAACTCTTAATATGGAAGTTTTGAAACGAAGTTGTTTTTTAGAAAACATGTCAGCAGTAAGTTTGTTCTCTATTTGAGGAAGTAATTGAAGTCTTGTGCACGAGTGTGAGATACTTCAATAGAAAAAATACTTGGTTGTTATAGTTTTACTATGTAGCTATTAGGGTGAATCTCTTAGATATCAATGCTCCACTCTCGTGTAACTACGTGGGAACCAGCTAACTCTACTTGTACGCCCCCCATATGAGGAGAAGGCATTTGAGTAGCTCGGTTATCCGGTAGGTCCTAGTTTGGACACCAGATGGGGGCCATGTGTGGCCTGATGGCTGGACGGAGTTGGCACACTACCAACTAGGCTACATGCAAGTGCGGGAAGGCATCCCATGACTGATCGCATTGAGGGTAGATGGAGCATTTCCCGGGGCAGCCCACTCTCAAGTTGCGGGGCCCGTTTGGAGCCCCAGATGATCCCAGATGACTCTGGGCTGAACGGAAACCATAGTTGAGTTGCTCTATTTTGTGCCACAGTTCTATTGTGTGGTCGGTGGCCTATTTCAGGACTAACCCCTGGTCGACCGTTTTGGGTGAACTGGGTCGGTCACCCAATTGGGTCTAACTGACTACGACTGGTGGCTATATAAGAGCAAGCCCGTGAAGCCCATTTCATTACTGGCTATAGCAACCCTGATTCCTTAGCATCCAACCTCTGTCCTCTACTGTTTCCAGCTCACCATCGAAGCCTCTTTCACAGGAGCGCACGGTTGGGAGGCAGCGCCATCTATTGTATCAAATCTACAGTAATCAAATTTTTGATTCTCCATACTATCTGCTTTTCTCTCTTGCATACGAGATCCTGTTATCTGTTGGGCACAGACGTTGTATTGTTTTCTTACAGAATCCACATGGACTGTAAGTTTCTAGGTTTTTTTCCTTCCTGATTCAAGAGGCTAACATTTTCTCCTTTTTATATTCCCTATTTAGTTTTTCCAAGAAAAAGGAACACCAAAAATATGCATGGTAATCAAAGGTTTGTTGGTCCAAATGAATCAACATGCCACTTGCCCCTCATAGGTTGCACAAAGGTTTCAAAATGGTAGTTCAAATAGGTATGAAATGCTCTGCTATAGCTCTGCTATAAAGTGTTAGAAAACATGTTTCCTTGAAATAATTTATGTGATGGCTACAAACGATGTTTGATTTTTTCTCCTCTGTTTAGAATTTCCCATGATGTTTAGGTCATGTAGATTGATCAACATCAAAACAAAATTATGAAATGACATTTTTGCCTAGGAGATTTCTTTTCTCAAATGTTCCTAAAATTTCCCCTTGCTGACCTCTACTTAGGATCATGATGTAGCCACCAGGACGGATGATTTAAATTTTTTTATCTATGTGTATAGAAAAATGATGTAAACTTAAAAAACCAAACCTAGGTTATTAAACTTTACTAATGGCTATATCTAATACATGAAGATTACTTTTATAGCTAAAAAATTTTAATCATTTTTAAAATTTTTTTCAAAGTAAGACATGGGTGTATTACTACATGAACTACTTTTAGCCTCGGGGGGTGTCACTAAGAAATATGTAAGATAGCACCTGCGCTCAATGAAAAGGGTTTTATATTTTTATGGAGTTACAAAAAATATACATACATAAGGGGTTTTTCAATTCAAAAAGTGAAAATTTTCATACATAAGGGATGCTTCAATCATCTCAAAATTTACAGAAGGGTTATATATATGTTATAAAAGTCCGTAGGTAGGGTGTTTTTGTAATACCCCTTGATCGCATGTGCTATATGGGGTATTTACATAGTGCGCCCCTCGGGATTTTATCTTCTTAAGAGAAAGTTAACAATGCTTAAGTTTTGCCAGTTTTTCAAGATTTGTTTCAAAATCCAATACTTGAGATAAAAAATTTGCTCATGCAATGGGGCAAAAACCTTATCTTAGGAATCCAAATTGCATGCAAATGCACTCTTAGGGATCAGTTTTGGATGTAACTTTTATGGAAGTGCATGCAATTTCAATCCTTGGGATCAAACATGCATGAAGTATGATGAAATTATGATCCCTAGGATTAGATTTTTCACTCAAATGAGTTCCAATCAAGCATGGATTGGATTTGATTTTGAAATAGAGCTTGTCCGTTTAAGATAGTAATGACTTTCATTATGTAAGTTCAAAGTAGGTGATGTATCATATGAAATCAATCGATAACACACGAGGCATCTATTGGTGCTAAATTGGTTGACACATGTATTACTTTGAAAATTAAAATTGATTTAAAATTCTTTTATCTATAAAAATACTTTTCATGTATTAGATATAATCACTAGTAAAGTTTAAGCACCTGGGTGTGATTTTTAGGTTACATCATTTTGTATGCAGATAGACAAGAGATTTGTTATAATTGCTAAATTTAATTTATTTTAATCATAAGTAACTCTTCTATTTTAATATTTCAAGGTTTGAATTTATATTTAAATTGTTAAACTTAATTTGTTTGTTTAATTTGAATCATCATTTTCATTTTGTAACATCTTAAAATTTTATGTAAAAAGTAAAAATCATTTTTCCATTCTTGCATATAAATATGAAAGATACTATATTCAACTAGAATATCAATGAGAGACCTAACCTATATTTCACATAAGATTTAAAGAGTTATATGGCATGAAGAGGATGGTTTAATCAACAAGGCAAGTGATTTAGAGACTAGAATCCTATTGATAACTGAATGTAACCCTTTGAAGCATCCTCCATAAGATGAGTTAAGGTGGTATGGTATGCTATAAGGATTAGTTAGGATTTATTTAGAATTCCAAATAAACATCTTTAAATGAGGTTTTTGCGGTAAAGTCAATGAGATTTCAACTAGTGTTGTGGGATATATGATTGATATATCCATTTGAAGAGATAATTTCTAGGTTTTCTATTCCATGCATGGGGATGTAGCTAGTTCTATAAGTTCCTTTGGCATGAGGGCAAGGCTCAAGGGAATTGACTAGTAACATAGACTATGGATTTTAGCCTTAGGCACAACAAGCTATAATGCTAGTTTAATGTCTCTCTTATGGAGGGGGAATTTTTGGTATGGATTGTGGGATATGAGTGTATATTGGGTAAGGGTTAGCAAGACATGGGCCTTACCCATGCATTCCATGTGCTTGAGAATGAGCATGAGGGCTCTATGATTGGGCAGTGAGTTTCATTGGTACTTTCTTGTATAGTTGGTTTAGTCTTTGATTCTATGGGTCTATAGTCAATAGGTACAACAAAATACAAGCGCTAGTGTCAAGGGGGGAAATTAATGGAGGAGATACCATGCATGAGTAGGACTATTTGGTAATGTAAGATCTTAGACCTACAATTTACATCCATGGATGCACTTTAGGGCCACACTTGTTGCTCAAGATTGCAGTACTAAGAAACCCTAGATACGACATGCATTGAAGGGGTGTTAAAAAATCTATAGTTTATATATTTGCATGGATAAAGAGACCATTTTTCTAAGCAAACATGCCTTTATTTTTCAAATCCAATTAAAGAAAGCCCACATGTAAATACATCTATGTGGGTTTACCTTAAAATTTTGAATTACAAAACCACTCCATTTGGACTAGGAAAGGGTACCCACTGCAAGGATGTATTGTAAGGCCCTATACAATAATGAGATGATGACCTCGATGCCCACTTATGCCACTACTATGTGTACTAGTTTTAGAGCCTTTATTAGTCTCCTACTCTGTGAGCTCTTTTAAACAGCATGAATTGACAAATAGTATTAAATTAATGATTGGCTTCCCCTTGTAGAAATTATGCATATGATTTTGTGTGTAGAAAGCTAGTTAATAGTTAGGAGAAGCATTTTAGAGTATGGCTATCTAGGTTCCCTCTAGTATTGAGAGAGAAATAAGGATTTACATGGTGGATAATTAAAAAATGATTCAACGTCTAAGCTGACATGGTGTGGATCTCTCTCTAATCAAAAGTTATATGACTGATTTTGAGTAACATGGAAAGTAATTTGGCATATGGTACTAGGTTGAGATGGATAACAAGGATTTAGATGATGAAAAAACATCTAAACATGTAAGCTCAACATGATATGTGGATACCTCTCTACAAAGTATTTTTTATCAATGCCCCTCCTTCAAAAAGTAGCAAATATTTGGTAAAAACCAATATAGATTTTGGAGAAATTATCATGACATTTAATACTACTTTCTATATATTTATGCTAGTATAATGAAATTGTGTTTATCTATTTGCAATAGGCTATCAAAAAATAGCTATAAAATCTCAATTTGTTCAAATCTTTGGCAAAATTTTTTAATGTTGGAACCAAAAATTTTCCCATAGATATAATACTCTCAGTCTCTACCTAGCCCATGTTTGCCTCGTCCAGTGATTAGCTCAGTCATACTAATGATTTATATGGTTCTATGGGCATGAAGAAGGCATTATGAGGTACCATACATTCCTACTAAGATGTATAGCTTGGAGTCCTAATATCATAGTGATGGCAAAAGCACCACTAGTCAAATGATCCAAATGCCAACACATAGGTCATAGATGTCTTGCAATCTTATAAAAAAATAGAAAGAAATCAATGAACAAGTGTCTTTGTTAGATACTAACTTGCTATTCACTCCACATAGAACATCTTGGGTTAATAGTTGGTTAAGGTAATGGTTTAAGCTTGGAAGAAAGTAAGACAGCATCCTGAATGAGTTGTCAAGAATAGAGTTTGAGGTCATACAAGTCTAGGTGGAAATTAGTGGGAGGCCAAATGACTTATTGAAAATGGCCAAACAGTTGCCTTCTAGATCCCAAAAGGACCAAGAGCCTCAAACAACAATGGGATCTTACAAGGGCATTTGCTTGCTTGAGTGATTGTGGGAATTTCATTCCCCACAGGGATGTAGTTGCAAATTTGTTGTGAATATGGCCATACCTGCCTTTTTACATGGATCAATTTTCATGTACAAAGAATGGGAAGCTTGTTTTAGACCATAAAGAGCACGATGAAGGCAACAAACAAGATGGTCTTGACCGGGAATAATGAACCCTTCTGGTTGCTCCATATAAATCTCCTCTTTAAGATCTCCATTAAGAAAAGCAGTTTTCATATCCATTTGATGAATCTCCAAATCAAATTGAGTAGCAAAAGCCAAGAGTACCTGAATACTTGTGCTATGAACAACGGGTGAAAAAGTATCATGATAATCAACTCCTATAATTTGTGAGTATCCTTTTGCAACCAGGTGAGATTAAAATTTGTCAAAAGAACCATCAGCTTTGGTTTTGGTTTTATAAACCCACTTACATTTGACAGGAGTGCAACCAGGAGGTAGTTCAGTAAGAACCCATGTAC
The DNA here is from genome assembly GCF_047967505.1 of Dipteris shenzhenensis. Taxonomy (NCBI): domain Eukaryota; kingdom Viridiplantae; phylum Streptophyta; class Polypodiopsida; order Gleicheniales; family Dipteridaceae; genus Dipteris; species Dipteris shenzhenensis. The sequence continues at coordinate 29,175,963 of NC_141624.1, read as the reverse complement.
CTTTGGAGATCAAAGAATCATATTCAGCTTCCATTGCCTCTTGCCATTGACACTTTTGTGCAGAAGAGATAGCTTCTGTATAAGTAGTAGGATCTTCATGAGCAACCATTGCATGATCAATGATTTTAAAGTCATCAACACAATCATGAGTAGAACCATGTTCAAAATCAATAGGCAGATCAACATAAATATCAACACTATCATCAGAGGCCTGTGTATGTGTAGGATGCAAATCAAGATTGTCAACACATTGCTCTGTAGATGGAGTAGCAGTGATGCCATTAGATGAAGGAGTAGTAATGACATCAGAAGTGGAATCATTATCAAACAGAAAAGGAAAGGTAGAAAGTAAGGACTCAGTGTCCTCTGCATCCTTGGTAGACCATGTCCCTCCCATTAACTACTCATTGAATATGGCATCACGATTGATTATCACCTTCTTAAAAGAGGGATCATAGAATTTATAACCTTTAGAATTCGGAGAATATCCACTGAATATGACCTTTTTGCCAGGAAGATATAGCTTTTTCCGTGTCTCTTTTGGTACATGAATATAAGCAATGCAACCAAAAGTTCAAAAATGTGATACAGAAGGAGTCTTCCCTGTCCAAGCTGTGATTGGTATCTGACCAGAAGCTGCAGTTGTAGGAAGATGATTTTGCAAAAAGATGGCTGTCAGAAGTGCTTCTGCCCAAAATCTTTGAGATAATCCAGAATGAAGGGACATACATCGCATAGCATTAAGAGAAGTGCGATTCTTATGCTCTGCATGAGCATTTTGTTGAGGAGAGTATGGAATAGTATATTCACGATGAATGCCACACTCAATGCAATAATCATTAAAAAGATTAGAAATATATTCTCCACCATTGTCACTACGAAGGGTCTTGATCCGAAAACCAGTATGAAGTTCCACACCAATTTTATATTGCTTTGAATACTGATAAGGCCTCTGACTTATGTTGCAAGAGAAATGCAATTGTATATCTTGACCAATCATCAATAAAAGTGATGAAATACCTATAGAAAGACTTGGCTGGAGGAAAAGGTCCACATATATCAGTGTGAACAAGATCCAATAAAGCTATATGGATGAGTTGAAGTAAATGCATGAAAGGGTTTTTGATGATGCTTGCCAAGAGCGCAATATTCATAGAGGCCCATGTGAGGACGAGCTGGGAGATTCATACCATCCACAAGATCATGATGATTTATAGCAAGTAGCTTGGCAAAATCTGCATGAACAAAATGATGACGCCATAGCTTGCAATATCATTAGCAATATCATGATTTAAGGAAAGTTGAAAGAGGTTACCATTCCAAGGAGCAACTGCTATGGTATGTCCATCTTTTTCAATCCAACACTGTGTGTGGTCAAAGCCAATAAAGAGACCAAGATCAACAGGTCGTGCAATAGAAAGAAGATTTCTCTAAAGATCTAGAACATGGAGAACACCTCACAAGACTCTTGTTGAAGAAAAAGTGCCAAGATATAAATCACCAATGCCCATGACTTGACAAGTAGTGTTATCACCAAGATAAACCAATTTCTTGTGAGGAAGAGCATGATAATTATGTAACCATTGAGATTGATATGCCATATTACGAGTAGCACCAAAATCAACAATAAAAGTGGAACCATCTTGAACATGAAGTATTCTTTGTGGAGAGACATCAGAACAGATATGATTTGCCTCTTGATGCATATGAGCATCTTGTTGTTGAGCAGCATATGCTTGAGTACGTTCGTGATCATAACGCCTCTTGTAACACCAAAAGGATGGACGATTTTCACCACAATATTTGCAAGGATAATTATTGGATAAGCGGGGTTGCTTAGTGGTAACACCATGTTCCTCATCATATTGCCGAGCCCAACAATCAAAGATAACATGACCATGCTTATCACAATAAGAACAATGTTTCTCAGGATATTTGAGATGAGAAGAATTACCACCTCTGTACGGATGACCACCACATCCATATTTGGAGAAAGGACACTTGCGAGCAACACAAGCTGTCTTTGAATCTGCATCATCCGTTGTTATCATGATAGATTCATGAGGGTCTTTACGATGCTCGCATCATTGAGCGTACTCAATCAAAGAAATACATGTTTGATCAAAATCAATCTCATTTTTGTTGGAAAGGATGGTAACAATATTATCATATAATGGATTCGGGACTGTGTCGAGAAGATAGGTCACCAATTGATTTCGTGGAACAAGTGCACCAGCAGCAGCAAGTTGATTGACGATATTCTTGAATGACTCTATATGAGTTGTCATAAAAGCTCCAACTTTGTACGGAGTGCCCAAAGATTACAAAGATAAAGAATCTCTGTGACAGATTTCTTCTCAAAAGTAGCAATGAGATATTCTCATATTGCATGAGAAGAAGGAACGGCAAATACATCCAGCATAAGAGAATCATGTAGAGCAGATAAAATATACCAACGAGCTGCTTTATCACGGGAATGCCAATCAGTAGAGTCAAATCTCCATTGCTCAAAGAGAGGGCCTTGAGTCACAAGAGCATGATTCACAGTTGCATCAACAAGTTAGGATGGACAAACGAGATCACCAAGAATAATATATAGAAGATTATCACCTTTGAGTATCAATAACATCTTCACTTTCCAACCAGAAAAACCTTGTCCTTGAAACAGAGGAACAGATCGTTGGCCAGAAGGAAAATCGTTGACAATTATAGACGTTGCCATCATACTTCGAGAGAATACATTTGTCAGAGCTCACGTCAATGATCGAGAATACAATGGCCACTTTAAAAATATAGAACTTGAGATACGCCAAAAAAAAAGGATAGAACGTGAGACAGGAGTATGCTAGAAATAGCTTACATGCGGAGAAAGCGCTTTGAGCTTGTTGATCACGAAACCACGATATTTTTGAAGAAAAGCAAAGCTTGTCAATTACGAAACAAAGATATTTTTGGCGAAAAGCACTACGATTGTGCCGATCATGAAACTAATACGTTTATCGCGAAGCCACGAGATCTTGGCGAAAAGCAGTACGAGCATGCCGATCACGAAACCAAGAAAAAAGTAGTCGGTATGAAAACTGACATAACTTTTCGCTCTAAAGTCCGATTAGGGCGTTTAAGTGTTCATACCGAAGAGCACGATGAGAGCTACACTGTGCCATGGTGAATCATCCACCGATAACTTTCTTAAATTCGCACCAAAAGACCTCCAAAAAACCATATCAAGTTAGACATGTCAAAATCGACTAGAGAAAAAAAGCGATGAGATACTGAAAGCGCTATGTAATCAAATCAACAACTAATACTTCCCGTCTTTCTTCATTACAGTGAGCATACAATAGCAAGACCTTTGTAGCTCTGATATCATGTTGAGAGAGAAGAAGAAGAGACGATAGACACTCCAAATAGACTCCCAAAGACTCATTCATATTGATCACTAGTTACACATATATAGGTGAAACCTAGTTCAAGTTAGAGCAAGCTATATATAAATCTAACAAGATGAATGAAGGATATGTGCGACAAATGAAAGAGGTGTACTTGGTCAACTCCACTTAGTTTAAACTTGATGCAATAAGCATGAGCCAAATGAAGGTTATGTCGAGGAGACGAATTGATTATCGGATGATTGATTGTTCGAAATCTTCGAGTCTCGAGGCTTCTCTTTGTAATTGGTAGCTTAATGTGCATGTCCTCTAGGCTTGAAGAGCTGCAGCGTTTCAAGTGCGGCTATGGGAAATTGAACCAGCCAGGTTGGAAATTGGAATGTTGTGTTGGGTATTAGATGACTGACGTCTCGTAAGCGGAAGCGGTTGATGAGCTCACATATAGTTTGGTTGGAGCGTTTGAACTCAGGCTATAACGTTTTGAATCGAGAACTGACGAAGGCTCGAAGGGGACATCTCCCGACGCGCCAATTTCCGTGCTTTCTAACAATACTTTATCAAGCAGGATTTCCCACGCTCCTTGACTGCATTTCAGCATTGAAATTCAGCGCGCATCATTTTGTTTTGGTTCCCAAGCTGATGTTATCTAACAATCTTCCTTGTCCTGCATCGTCGTGATTCGTGAAGGTCACTATGCACAAAAATTGGACCGATCACCGGGAAGGCCTCGGGGAGGGAGCGTTTTGCTTTGACTCTACGTTTCTCTTCCGCGTTTGAGAACGGAAATGTACGCCCACAATTCGTTTCTGATAACTATTGCATACTATATCTAATCAAAGGCTCCTTGCAAGTTACGAAGTCTAGATGGGCGCCTCTATGTACCTCATGATCACACCACACCTCGGTTGCAAAAAAGCGTTGCCATGTTCGCCGAGTTCTGTACGGTGGCCAACTGCCTTGTAAGTGTGGTTGCATAGGCGATCGTTTAGCATGGAGCTGATACGCTTTGCAGGTTACATAGTTACTAGTATCATTGTGAGTTTCGGTTTGACAGCGAATATATGGTATATCAATCAAGGAGAGATATAGCAGACCGACCCACAAATTTGGTCTCTGCAGGTCTCTTTAACCTCAGCAATGTCGGGTCGAAGCGAAATACAATAGAGTGTTGATCAAAGTTCAAACATTGAACAACGTTCCGCCTGAATACGCAGTGGCGGTTGGAATGTTGGGACTCGGGAGGAGCTCTTAATTGATTTACGAAAACGAGGATGCTAGCCAAAATCTTCAAGATCGACTTTGTGAAAGATAATGTGCATTGTGCAAGCAAGCCAAGACGTCGATGCTGCTCTTTGAGTAGCGGGCCGCATGGAATTGCGATATCTTCGTTTTACAAAATCGTAGCTCTACAGGCTCGTCTCCATCGCGGCTATAAAAAATGAGCAGCTAAGCAGACTAGCCGTCATTTGAGCTCTTCATTTTAGAAATGTAGATCCAAAGTTCAAACCATTCGGTATGCACTTCGTTACCCGCTTATCAACAGAAGCCGCTGACAAGATAATCAACTCCGTTCCATGCCCACTCTTGAGTCTTGACAAGCTCGTCCTTCAAAGCTACTTAGTTCTAGGATCGATGAAATCCTCAGCCGAACATCGTACTGCCATGCATTCACAGAGTTTGAGGTTTCATCCAAATGCGGGGGGACAGAGAAATTGCTTCAACTTCCAAGGAAGCCGGATGACTGAATTTGCGAGTCAAACTCTTTCAACCTGTATCTTTTATGCAGAATTTTGTGAAGTTATTAACGATTTTCCTTACTTAAATTTGACGTGTGTGTGCGTGTGTTAAGTTATTGATTCTCAAACAAGATCACTAATACTCACCAGGTCTATCTTGAGAGGAGTTGTTTTGAATGGTGACTCCTCACTCCTATGTGAACCCACAACAATCTCATTAGCCTTTGGCACCTTTTTGCAATGGCTACCAAGGGGCTAGGCATGGAGAAAGTGAGTACATCTTTGCCTTATGTTCCAAGGCCTACTAGCCAACATCGCACTTGAAAAAACACCCAAAAGACCTCTTCACAACGAATTTCATCCCAACCTTATCAGAACTTTGGGAAGTGAACATGGATGTCCAATTCATCTTAAATCGACAAGGTGCGGTGACTTATTGCATTTCATACATCATGAAGGTTAACAAAGAAGCAACAAAAGTACAACCCACTATGCAACAAAGCTTGCAAGCCAACACACCTACGAATGAGTAATGTTGGCAATGCAATACTTAACACCCATCACATTAGCCCCTGTCACTAGCAAGCACTAGTAGTGAGTTCTCGTACCTTAACACAAGTCCACCTAAAGAGCATACTCTATTGTGTAAATGCCACTAGCAACTTTTGAAAGTGAATGCATCAAGTTGTGACATTTTTTATTGATATCAATATGAAATACTTGCAATCGAAGAAATCAATTACCAAAACATGTCTTGCATGCTTCGCGAGAGCAAGTATGACACCACAAAAACACAAACAAGAAAAATAAAGAAAATGTCAGGCAAGTTTATCAAGTTTCAACAACTACAAAATATCTCAAAATCTAGAGAATCATTACTGAGAGCAATGTCTACTTTACTTGCCTTTCATATGGAATGAACACTCTCTAACAAAAGATTTGCCAACATGGCATGATTTATAAGACAATGAATAACAAATTATTGAGCACAATAGAGCATAATTCAGCAAATTCATTCCTACTATGCATTGCCTAGAAAATCAAACTCTAAAAAATGCATACTGCTAGAGGACATAATGCTAAAAAAACACACAACTCCTTCATGCTAAGTGCGCCTATTTCTTTCTAGAAATGTAGATACTGTCAAACAACAGATGTGATCTTGCCTAAAGCACTTCTGCTAGCATATATATGAAAAAAAACACACACAATAGGAGGCACAACCATACATTTGGCCTTGCACTTGTTGCTCTTAATGTCTAACTACACAAGCTTAGTGAAAGAAAAATTGCAAAACACTATCCAACATGAATAAGGACTTAGAGCCAGTTGTGTTTAATGAAGTGTCTCTGGTGGGCCACACTCATCGGTGTAGACATGCACATATGAAAAATAAAGCACAACCACCTAGCCCTTGGCAATAGTTGATTCTTCTAGCCATGTGGCAGGCAGCCAATGGCCTAGGCCCTTATCTGCCCCAAGTTGGGTTCTTTTGTAGGTCCTAGAATTGCTACAAATAGGCGCCAATTTTCTCAAACAATCCCTCCTCTTTCTAGGGCATCCTTCTATCATAACATTAGTCAAAACTCTACTCTCCATAGGTGCAATATAGCACCTCCTATCTTGGCCTCTTTCAAGACCTAATCCTGCACTAAAACCCCTACTAGCTCATCGTACATGCTGATGCAAACCTTCATATAGATCCGTACTAAGGTGCTCTACTCCATATATATCCTATAGTGTCATAAGACTGTTTCGACCCTATCACTCAACTGACTATTCTAGGTTAGTTCTTTGGTGTGCTGCCCACATAGTAGCCTATGTGCTACCCATGTGGCAGCCTCATGCTTGCATATTTTGCGATTTGTATGGTACCCACATCGCAACCTAGGTGCTACCCATGTGGTAGCTATACAAATCCTAAGTTCACCTCCCCCATGCTCTGCTTATATGGAGGCTTACAGATGGGGAGGTGACTTTTCAATAGTCTAGGACAAAGTCTATCAATTTCTTTAGTCCCAAGAAGGTGGCTTCCATGAAGTTCAACCACAAGTTTTGGGTACCAAAGGAGCAAACCAAAAAGGGGTGATGGATCAGACTCAATGTCATTCAACCTAATGTGTGGCCCAATGAAAGTTCTTGCTCAAACCCCATGAAGACGGAGAGGCAAAGAGGACACACAAATGAGTCTCTAAGCTTACCGAACATTTAGCGACTTCTTTCAGGGGATTTGGGTAGCATGCGACTTGATATCAATTTGAGTCAGCTATTTTTATTTTTTCCTAAACTTGTAGAAGTGTCCTTTAATATCATCCATTAGCAAGGAAGAGATTGTCTTAATAGTGTGGATTTAAGTGCTCCCACATTGGAAGTTGTGGCGCATGAATACTTCATCCTTCGAGTACTACGGTTGATGGAGGATCAAGAGTAAATATCATGACCTACACGGCTATGAAGTAGTTTGGATTGACTCATTTAGAGACTATTTATTTTTTCGTTTGTCATTAGGAGAAAAGGGAGCTCATTTTGGGGCCTTTTACGGTTTGGAAAAATAAGCTCTCAACCAATCAATAGAGGGCCAACGTAACGTTGAAAATTCACGAAAATAAGAGAAAATAGAAAAAAGAAACAATACTTTATGTAAGTACAAGCGTGCTACATTAATGTGGAGATCGGTTTTTTATTCTCAGAAGATCTTTGGACAAGAAGATAGAATCTAAACTGACATTTTATCTGACAAGATCCTTCCCGCTTCCACCTTCCTTTGAACTTTCAAATGTTGTGCCGCCTTTCGTGCGAAAGGTCTACCATTCTACACCATTGCCTCATTGTGCAACAGCCTTTCTTTTCCAAAACTGCTCCCTTGATCCTGTTTGGCGTAGAGTAAGATGTTTCTCGTCAACTGTCTGTCTGCCCACTTTCTCTTTCTTGAAACTTCAAATTGTTATCTTAGTTACATTACTTTGCTATTGTTATAGATTCAGAAAATCTCCATGGTGAACCAAAACCACGGCCGTTCTTGTGGAAGACGCTCTGTGGATGATAATGCTACGAAGGCAGAATTATACCAAACATCCTTACCCCGTCGACGTGTTTCTTCTATTTCGTCAGTAGAGAATTCAAGTACAGTCAAAACGGAAGGAACTTGGGAAAGGTTTAGTGTTTCGAAAGGAGCATGGGTGCTCATGCAACCTAGCAAAAGAAAAAGACCCCAGACAAAAAACATTTTCTTAGCGTCGTGGAAGGGAAGAGTACGAGATTTTAAAATCACCAAAGGGAAGATATCCGTGAAAGAAGTTTTGATTCAGCACGTGTACATGCATAAAGAACTTGTCTTGCGAGACTATCCAAGAAATCTTCCGCAACACAGGCCTAATTGTATATTTTTCTATTGTGGTTTTTTTCTTCATGAGGTGTATGGATTTTTAAGATGAAGCTTTCTCTCTTAGCTTATTGACATTCTTGTGTTGTTTTATTTCAGATTTATATCCTTCATCGTATGAGACATGGCAAAACATCGATTGTATTCTGGGATTTATAGATGTTCTGCATGGATCGATAGGAGAACAACAATACCAAGGTCGATGTGCAACAGAGCTAGCTCAATCGGGTATATTTTTTACTGATCATTTTTATGAGTTGCTGGACAAAGCTAACACACATGGTGTATTAATAAAACAAGACCTTCCGGCATGGAATTCAGTGGATTGGCCTCACCCACATTCTAGTGTTACAGAGGCATATAGGGCAAAGCTTTTTACAGGAGTACAGAAAGCTCTGAGGCCCAATATTACCACTAGGATAGTAAAAATTTCTTTGTGCATGCCTCTCACAATTTTTGTGGACTTGTTTAATACCTTTCCAGTGAAGGTTTCAAAAACAATGTTCACAGTTAAAGCAACAAATTTGGCATGCATGCCACAATTTTTGGATAAAGGTTGGGATAAGAAGACATGTAGTTCAGTGTTTTGTGAGGTGGTCCAACCTTCTATGCAACTGAAGTACATGGTTGCATCACAAAATTTTATTTTCTCTTTTTATTACAAGCGCAGTCGAATGCTAGGCACAAAGCTTGTCCCAATGGATCAAGATGAAGAGTCTTTTGGTGAAGAAAATAAACTTATTGATATTGATGTTGTTGAAAATGGTGATGTGCTTGTCAATATCTCATTAAGAGAATGTTGCTCCCTAGCTCAATTGCGCAGTGACATTCTGTTTGAGACTGAAGGTTCTATCTCAAACGACAGAAAGGTACACCATCTGATTTATCCTAGTCTCATTAAGCATTGCTATTAGTTTAATTTACCACTCTGATTCATATTGCTTTTTTGCAGTTACTCAAAAGAAGAGAGAGCTCAATAAAATGCAAAGACATCGAAAATTTAAAAATTGAGATAACACAGACTCCATAAACAAAGGTTTTGTATTCAATCAAGTAAGATTTTGTACAGAACTGTTTAGCTAAATATGTAGAATATATTTCTAACATCCATTTTCTATTTATGTACAGCTTGATCCAGAGGTTGCTCTACATTTTCTGGAGGATCTTTTCTCTGCTGCTCCATCCTGTCCGTGCTCCATCCTGTCTCCTCCACTGCCCCAGGAGCCTCTCTTTGCTGCTTCTCCACCTTCTCCTCAACATCCGCAGCAGGTCTTTGCTCCTGTGTCTGCTCCTCCTCAGCACTATGTGATTGCTCCTGTGGCTTCTGGTCCTCAGCATTAGGTGCTTCATTTGTAAGATCAAGGTGTATGACACCTTCTTGTACTTTAGAGCTTTCACCCAGCTCCACAATAGCTGGTACAATAGGTTTGGGGGAGGCATAGCTCAAAAGCCTCCAAATTGTATGAGCTCTAAAATTATGTACATAGTTGGAGCTGAAGCTATCCTCTTTCATCTGCAATGGCAGAGGATAATTTAGAACACTTTGTATCATTATGAATTATCTTCAAGCTAAATGAAAAGTATTTTTCCTTACCAGGTCTGGCTGTTCCTTCTCAAAGTAGCTTGAAAGTATATATTTTGCATTGATCAGCACTCTCCATCCACAACTACTTGAATCATTTTGTTGTGGTGTCTGTACAGTTAGAAAGATATGTTAGAAACTGTTAGCATCAGCACAAAACAAAATTATTCAATAAGTTCAAAGACATAACATTTAATAGACTTTTTACCTCTAGACTTATTGGCTCTATTGAATCCAAAAGAGAGACATTTGGAGGACAGTGATCCAATGCATCTAAAAGCCTTCTAATACAACTGCAATATGTATAATTTAGTTAGTATGATATCAAAATAATGAAGTTTTAAGTTCAAAAAGCACACACAGCACTTATAATTTCAGCTCTCTGTGTGTGTTTTTTAGAGAGTTGAATAGAAAGCATTGCTTCTGCTGGATGTCAATAGAAACAAAACTCCAGTGGTCACTGCATAAGGAAAAAAGCATAAGAAAATCAAAGGCTACAAGAGTTCCCAATCTTAAAGAAGAATCTTAAAAGAAGTAGTCACCCACATACCTGCTATGGTATGGAAGTAGCAAAACATCAGTTACTTCAAAATTGCAGTGTTTGAACCAGCTGGAAATACTCATGGGAGTCTCCTTTGCATCTCTTAACTTAGAAGAAATGGCTGGATCAACAATATGGACTGTATGTTGTACAGAGGGGTGAAGCCAGCTTCTCATCATGCTGCATAGGATTAGAAAATAATTAGGGTAGGTTATAAAGGAGGTACAAGGAGGATTGATTTGCAAAAAATGTAAAATTTATAGACACTTACTAGAGCATTGCAAGAATGATAGTATCTGAGCAATACTCATTCTTATGAGCCAATGCTGCTAAGCATTGTTTTGTCAAGTCAAAATCATTCACTAAAACTTCATCCTCAATATGAACAACTACATTAGGGCCCAGCTCCTTCAACCTTCTATGTATCTGTAGCTCCTTCTTTCCAGTCTCCACATCTATAATAGATTTTGTTTCTTTTATTTGCTGCTTCAGTGAGTCCTCATAAGCAGCCTTCCCTCTGGTGTTCTTTGAGTGTGTTACCTCAACAACCTTTACCTCATCAACCTTCAACTTCCTTGTAGGTGGAATTAGCAATATGTCTCTCATTTTGATGTCCTGCCATTCCACAGGATGAACAAGCTTGTCATACCTCCATCTCACTCTGGACAAAGTGTTGAAGTCTTTGGCCATCAAAGTCACCCTGTGAGCATGGGCTGCTACAAGCATTGCATCTTCAAAATATTTCTCCAAGTAATCCTCTGCCATTTCCTGTAAGGAAAGAATGGCAGTTCTATTCCACCTGAACCCAAGGTTCCAACTGTCACAAATTTCTCTCACCAGTCTTTGAAAGGGTGCTTTGGGTATTACAAAGCCTATAGCTTTCTGTTGCCTCCTGATCTCCCTTAGCACACCTGCACCATGATTCAATCTTTTGGCCTTTTGCTTGAGCAATCTCATTGGCTTACCCTTCTTGCCATGTGCAGCTCTTCCCTTTGGAGGCACACTAAATTTCTTGGTACCTGCCCCAGCTGCTGTTGCTGCAAGCCCTGGCCCTTTGCCAACTTTCCTTGCAGTTGACTTGGTTCTTGCCATCACTCTGAAAAACTGCATACAAAGGATTGGAAAGAGATCACAGACATGGAGAACATGTTCTAACAAAGAAAAGGCAATCACAGGGGTGGATGAAGCCATATAGAGAAATTTGCAATAAAATGCGATATGAGCAGTTTGGAATTTCAAACAGGTCCACATCGCATTTTGCTGCAAATTTTTGAAATGACATGCTGGTGCACTCCTACAGTGATTTCTATGTCTCTCCAACTAAATACAGTATGAATGGAGTTTATGCAAGAAGATTACAGCTATGGTAGTCACAAAACCAGAATGACAGGGGTTGATGAAGCAATATTTCAATATTTGCAACAAAACGCGATTTCAGCTGTTTGAAATTCCTAAGGCCTTCTCCTCGCATTTTGCTGCAAATTCATGAGGCAGCATGCTGGAATATGCCTTCAGTCATTTGAAGGTGTTTGCATAACCATACAGGATGGATTGAGTCTATGGAAGGCAAGAAGTGTGCACAGACTAAAGGGAGAACCCATAAGTACAGTTTTACCCTCACATGCAAATATCACACTTGAAGATCTGCATTCCTACAGTGATTTCTCTGTCTTGACTTGAGTTTATGCATTTCCATGCAGGATGGATTTTTTCTATTGTAGGCAAGAAGATTGCAGAGACTAAGGGGAGAACCCATTGTTACTGACCTGGAATCTATCTGTGGATGTGCTGTGCTGCTGATGAGTAACCTGTGCTGAGGATGAACCTGTGCTGTTGGACAGGATGCTGATGTTGCAGAGTATGGAGGTAGGGAGGCAAGAGAGCAGAGACTGGAGGGCAAGAGGTCTAAAACAGGATACCACAAATAACTGCAAATAGAAATAAAGAATCTCTAAATCCCACACGTGTGGAATGTAGTCGTTTTTCACACGTGTGGACGGGACCCAGATCTCTTGGAGTTTGAAATTTGGCACGTGTGAAAGTACACTTTATGCCTTGGAACTTGTGCCATTCATGATTTCATCATCAATACCACAACAACTTTTCCCTCCCCTGTCTCCCAATCTTTCATCCCTGCCACGACCCTCACATCTTCCATTTCCTTCTCTCTGATCCTTTCCTACCCAGCACACTCCATCCAGACTGCAACCTGCCTGAAGAACCTGCCTGAAGACTACTACTACTGCCAGATCTCCAGGTTACCTAGAGTGCAAAGTTCAAGCTAGAGAAAGAGCAGGAGATTTACCAGTGCAACTCCATCAGCATGGAAAAGGAAAAAAAAGGTCAGAATTCTAGATTGGTTTCAATTTCAATGTTTTTTAACATTTATTTCTTCCATCCATTGGATTTTTGATGTCCCAATGTCTTCACTCAGCTCCATCCTTCTTGTTACATTTTCAATTTATACTGTTCAAGAATGTGGTAAATCACCCAAAAATTAGATTGGAGTTGGATATGAATAGAAACTAGAAATTTGCAACAAAATGCGAGGAGAGTGGTTTATAATTCTCTAAACAGCCCATATCGCATTTTGCTGCAAATTCCTGTTGTTGACACATTCCTCATGAAAAGTTTCACTCATTCCATTATTTCTCTTGCATATGAGATCATAGTGTCAAGGAATCACTGAGATGAACCAAGTGCTTGATTTGACATGCACATGAGCAGAACTTGAGAATTTGCAACAAAATGCGAGGAGAGTGGTTTATAATTCTCTAAATAGCCCATATCGCATTTTGCTGCAAATTCCTGTTGTTGACACATTCCTCATGAAAAGTTTCACTCATTCCATTATTTCTCTTGCATATGAGATCATAGTGTCCAGGAATCACTGAGATGAACCAAGTGCTTGATTTGACATGCACATGAACAGAACTTGAGAATTTGCAACAAAATGCGAGGAAAGTGGTTTATAATTCTCTAAACAGCCCATATCGCATTTTGCTGCAAATTCCTGTGTCTGATTTGGTTCTCACTTCTACCTCATTAATTTGCTATCTTTAGCCCTGTGGAAATCTTCCTTGATGATGAGAAATGTTTTTGTTTTGGAACAGCTGGCTCCCAGGCCCCACCTTTCAAGAGGAAGCTGGACTTTTCTGCTGCTATTATTAGACCACAGCAATCACCAGGTGAGTCATGAGATGCCATGAAGGAATTATCTGGTGATATACAATGCATTCACTGATTGCATATGTCAGCATATAGAATTCATAGTATATAAGTTTTTGAACAGGCAAAAAGAAGAGACTGGAGCAGAGTGCTGATTCTTCCATCAAAAAACAAATGGAACCAGAAGAGGACAATTCTCTAGATTTGCTCCTATTTGAGTTTCTTCACAAATGCAAGGCTCAGAGTAACTTCCATATATACCACAGTATTTTCAACATGGAGTTCACAATGAGCTCTGTACTGGAGCAGCACAAAGATTTTCTTTCAGACTATTGGGATACCTTCAAAGAACTGACAGAGGCAGGAAGAATTGTGCAAGGAGAAAAGGTTTTTGTGCATATAAATCAGATATTCTCCAATGACAGGCTGAGGTACCATGTGAACAGAAGATTTGACAGCCTGCCTGATCACTATAAATTCAACTGTACTTTGCACACCAGAAAGTGCAGAGTGCTGGAGGAGAGCATGGCATTTCTTATGTACATTGTCTTCAGTCAGGAGTCTTTGGATGAACAAGGGCAGGAAATAGAAGAAGAAGACACATCTGAAGCAGAGGAAAAGGAGGATGTTTCTTTGGTCACAGAAATGGCAGAGCAAGAAGAAGATATCAACCTTCAGGATGAGGGGCTGCAAGTGGCTGCTCTTGACCTTGTTCAACTGAGGACAAAAACTCTGAGGGGAGCAGAGCCAGTTGAAGATTTTGATGTTCAGAGCAGCAACTATGCAGTGCCCATGCTTCCAGGTGTGTTGATTGGTGGAAAGGATTATGTTTTCCTCCATGATATAGAGTGTATGTTCAATTTGAGGAAGGACTATGCCATTTCCCTTATTGCCCAGGCTTCAAGGCTTGACAAGGAGGTTGGCATAGAGGATGACCATTCACTACTGGCTTTGGAAACAATGTTTGATCCTGTAGAGGCCCTTTCATTTTGTTTCAAAGAGGCTGAAAAGTTCCAAGAGCCAGATGAAGCTGCCTTCCAGCTCACACAGGAAGCTATGAATCTCTCAGCACTATACACAGAAAAGCCTAAAGAAGAGGCTGGACAAGAGGGGAGAGGGATAAATCTTTGGAAAGATGAACTGCTTGTTGCTGATGAAAATGAGAAGGTACTTCAAATCAAATACGTTGACTTCTGCTTAACTTTGTTTTTGTAGGTTGTGTATTGTCTCACTCCAATCCTTTGATATGTGGCAGCTACAAATTGAGGATGACACATTCCTCCAGAGATCAAGTGGAAGCAGGCAGGTTGGGTTTCGCAAAATGTCAGGCTTAGCTCATTATATTCATGATCTAGGTAGTGCCAAGATCTTGATTTACCATAGGCAGTTGAGCAACAATGGAGAAGCCATTGTTTACTTCCTAAAATGTTTGTCCAGGGCTTTAGGTGGACATGTTCTTTCATGGCAAAAGGAAAAGATCATTTTGATAGAGAGGTTGTCTGCCATAGATATATTTGGAGATTATGTGAATAAGCAGGCCTCTAGGGCCGCTTACTTTTTGTCTTACACTTCTTATGCATTAGCATGTGGTGTTAAGGAGCCCAAATATCTGGAGGGCTATGGAAAACACCAGCTCGTAAGGTTTCGAGAGCCACCCATGATTGCATCAGGCCACACAGTCCAAGAAGAGGAACAGGTGGAGAGAGCTGAAGAAAAGGATAAAGAGACAGTCGACATCAAGCCAATAAAGAAGAAAAAGACTCCAATCAAGATCAAAAAGAGAGTTCCGATCGACAGGCCCTGGGAGAAATAGGATTTAGTCATCGAATATAGCACAAACATTATATTAAATTTGAACTGATTTGTATAAAGTCTTTGATATCTGGTATGACCTTGTATAAATGATTAATAAGTTGATGATGAAATGATTTGTACATTTACATAGAGTGGTGTCGTTAAATATTAAATGAGCAATATATTGAAATTGTAAACAAATTGTATTAAGTTTAGATCATATGTTTCACAAAAGAAATACTTTTCATGCATAACACCAAGAGTCACTTGTTCCACTAAAAAAATTTCTATTGAATGAGTTTGAAAACATGTGGACATAATACCAATAAGTTACAAATGAGTCCTATTCATGTTTACTTGTCCATTTATGGTTTCTAAATATCTTCGATTCCCTCCATTGTCTATGTCTCTCTGCTGCAATTGAATTGTCTAGAGCTTGTCTTCGTCTTTGCTTTTGGGCTAGAAGAAAAGCAAGCTTGATTTTGGAGCTAGCAGCTTTTCTTTTAGCATGCAACCTCTGTAGTATGCCTCGGTAAAACCATTGGAAGACTTCCTTCAGACTATTTGCCTTCTGACTCCCTCCATAGTGTTGTGTGTGTCTAAAAAATGCATTACGTGCCATGTAGTGAGACTTCTCCATGCCTTGGGTAGACCAAAGAGCTGGGCATCCATACTTTTTGACAAAATAGGGAAGGTGGTTGTATATGATATGCTGTAAGACATAATAATGCATAGTAAGTAATAAAAAAAAAGAGGATCACACTTAAGTAAAAGAAAAAGACATAACCTTACCATGTAGTGAGTTATATTGCAGGCTGTCAACGCGTCTTTCATTGACTTTCCAAAATGTTTAATTGCCTCCTCAAAGTTCTTGTAATCACTCTTTGTCCATGTTACTTTGTCACAGAACATGAAGAGTTGATCAAGAGACCTCCACACCTCTGCCTTCCTATTTCGTGCTTCCCCATTTGCCTCATGATCTTTCACAGCATTATGGACTTGCTTCCACAATCCATAATTAATCTTTGAAACTGTTCCACCTTGCCTTACTTGCTTACTGTGTTTGGGTCGAGACAAGAATCTTCTTGCCTTAACACCACCAATAGAGGGCTTGATTGGTACCTCCTTACCATTGGTAGACTTTTTAAAATCCTTTGTGATTTGAACATCTCCTCCATGCAGACCTATATCGGATAACACTTTTTCCAATGCTTGAAGAGCATCCTTTCTATTTTTTTCGGGACGGAGTTTCCAAGCAAATCCAATATATAAAAATACCAATTTCTCAATAATTCGACATAGACCATGCAATGTGCAGATGTGAACATTACATAGTGGAATGTCCAGAATGGCCTTGAAGTCAGGGTCAACTTTATCTCTATTAGGTGCTCTCTTCCACCATTTTGAATCCATTACTTGAGCTGATTCTTTGCAGTAAAGACAAGGAGACTTTGAGTTGCCTCCTTTACTAATGTTATACATGCACTTAAGTGTTTTAAGATCCCCGGCCATGTGCCACTCTACTTGAAAATCACCTTTTCCTGCAACATGGAGATTCTCGCCTTGCACTTGTCTTTTGATTATTCTTGGTATTTCCGTGTGGTGAAACACCCAATCTAGTGTTTCATGGTCTTCGGTCTTCACCTGCCAGATTATAGAAAACAAAAGTATTACTATATCAGATTTGAAAACAATGACCAAAATCAAGTATAAAACAAAAAATGATCATACCTGGAACGAGCCTAACCACCATATGTGTTTCTCTGACTGCACACTAAAATACTTTGAACTCGCTTCAGTCAATGATGTATCAATTGCTCCATTCATCAATGTAATAGTAACTCTTTCCATTTTCTTTTCCTTTACAACCTCACACTCATCCAGTTTGATAACAAATTTCAAAATGCCTTTGCACTCCTCAAATGTTATTCCATAAAACTCGACCATTCTTTTTTGAAGTTGTTGCAGATCTAAAAATATATTGTTCCAAGGATCATACACAGTGGTTCCTTTAACACCATGAAATATTTCTTCAATATGGATATATTGCCCAATAAATTCATCTATACTTTCATTCAAATGACCTCTTATCCTCCACACGGTTGCTGGATTTGGCAGTAAAACTCGTTTAATCCTTTGATCTTTCAAAGTTGAGGATATCGCATGGAAAATCGAACTATATCCCTTCCTGCTAACTCCACTAACATCAAGAGCCTCTTGGATTATAGTGCCATCAACTTGATTATTGGATACAAAGTCCTCTACAACATTGTGTTTGACTATTTTGTATTTTTTTTCCTCAATCAAACCTTTTGCTACACTGCAAGAAAGCAATCCTTTCATTTGTTTAACAGGAAGAAGGTTCGGGTCCATATTTTCTTTTGCAGGCTCCAATAATTTCCTGTAGTAACAACACAATATGACTATATCATTCAGCACCTCCATTCTTATTTTGCGACAATCGACGAAATAGATATAGTCTGGAAGAGAGCCTTTTTTAGTATACAAAATGATAAATTTCAATCTAACCTTGCTTCCTGAATTCGTCGCTTGCATCCACCAGTCCCAGCCTTCAAATTTGCAATGTTTTTAATCTTCCTGCTACGTAGTCTGTCTCCAAGCACGGTTCTCTTCTTTCTTGCTCTTGTCAACTCTTTTTTACTCTTTGAATGCTCCTCAATTTCATTCTGCAACTGTTGCTCCAATTTTGCACGAATGGCTATCTCTTGCATCTTGGCCCCCTTTTCTTGTAGGTACATCATTTTATACGTTTCCGCAAATGCAGACTGCGCTGAAATATAACCAAGAAGTCCATTTTGTCCATCGCCGGAAAACCTCAGTAATGTGGTGGGATTGACAAATGGAGGTGTAGAGTTTTTTACTTGACATTTTGGATATATGCTTCCATCGCACCATAAGTCAATATGTTGAAGCCCTTCTCTTCTCATATTTTCCCGCTGTTGAGCATTCAGCACCGTATCCTTTCGTCTTTTTTGTGCTGGAGCATATTGTTCTTCTAAGTCGATGTGAAGATGGTGTAATCGCTTCTTCTGAGATAGTGACTCACTAGTATCGGCCATTTTTTGTGCTTCTCAGGTTGCGAAGTTTGTTTTTCAATCTCATAGTCGTTTTGTAACATGAATCGTGGAAGTGTGGCGGTATCCATGTGAATATTTTGAAAACTTGCAATCACTAAGTTCAGTGATGGACTCTTTATGAAAGGCCTGCACACGTCGGCCAAAGAGATGCGGAATCTTTGGTAAACAAAAAAAAATCTAAGAGGATATTTAATGCAAAATCGTGTTAGTCAGACAAAAGATTATATTATTCCTTTTTTAATTGACAGTTCTGTAGTCCTTACTGACAGTTCTGAGCCACGTTTTCGTATTTTACTATTTTTGAGGTCTTTTAGGAGAGAAATAAATCAAAAAATAGTGAATTTCTTATAGGGCCCCAAAATGAGTTCCCTTTTTCCCTAATGCTTGTAGATCAATGGAGGATCAAGCTTGTTGGAATCCTCACGAAGGTTAGAATAGAGCTTTATAGATTGTGATTCTTTGTGGATTATGTGGTGTTGCACATGTATGGCTACATCCAATGTATGCCCACTACTACTAAGCAGACCATGGATATCCCAAGCTAAACTGCTTCATGACTGGCAACATGGAAAATTTACCATCTTTGATTCAATGGCTAAGGCTAAACTAATTGCATCAATGTTTTTACAATTTAGAAGGCCATATGGACACATGTTCTAGGGGCACATGCACGCAATTGGATGTGAGTCAATTCACAATATAAGAGGAAGAGGCTTCATAAAAAATAGAGCATAATTCCACTAGTAAGTCTACCATACCTTTGCCCAATTAAGTGGCAAGGATAGTCAATTGATATTTTATGGGTAGATGCGCATATCAATGACAATTTTATAAAGAACCCCAGGAAATTTGCAAGAGGAGAAAAAGGGAAACAAATTTTGGATTAGGGTTTGTAATAATCAAGCCCCTACCAAGGCCTCATCAAGGCATGGATGATGGAAAATTTATATCTTCAAGCCTACTAGCTTGTGAGAGGGTCCACCAAGAGCAAAAAGTGCTATGAATCAATTATAGTAAAGGTGAAGATTTTGATTGAGCATTCTGGGATTGACTAGGTGTATTCCTTGAATTTCAAGTCAACATGGCTTAGATTGAAGTCAATCATCCCACAAGAGAACATGAAGAGAGTAAGGAACATCCCATGTAGTTAAGGAAGCTGAACCGACTACTCTTCCCATCATCCCTTAACTATTACAAAATCATCGTAAAACTAACTTTCATTTACCAAGAAAGATGAGTATTACAAAGTGGAATGAGAGGGCTCTTTCACTACCAAAATATTGGAAATATGAAAACTTTCATCTTCAATAAAAACTTCCTTCATTTATGACAAAAGGGAAACTATCTAGCTATCAAATCCTTGATCCCCAAATCTTGCTAAAGCAGTGGTTGGAAAAAAAAAACTATTCACAAAAAAATTCTAAATTATAATTTCATGTAGACTTGCGTACGGTTAGGAATACACAAAACCTTTAGTAATTATTAAAGACATGCGCACTTGTGCACACATACTTTGCACCGATAGGTAATTAAAAGAACTGTCATATGTTCAAAGGATCCAGACACAAGTGTAAAGCTAGGTGCATCACTTATATGACCCTCCACTTAACTAAAACATAACAATCCAAAGATGGGTAAAATTGTCATGGAAGGCCTTATCCTAAATCCAACTGAACCAATGGTCTCAAATACATAGAACCAAAAGCATGATGAAAGAACACAATGTGCCTAATATGATTAGTGTTGAAAATTTCAAAAGCGTAAAACAAGCTACGAAGATAGAAATGCACAAGAGTCTGACCTTGGAAAGAAAAGCTAAAGCAGTAGGCCAACAATGTAAGGATTTTCCTTTTTGCCAACCATAGACTAAGTGTTCCGATCTTGGACAAATTCTTCAAGAGAAGGGTGCAGATTTCTCCAAGGAAGCTAGGTTTAAAGAAAGCGTATAAGGGGTGTATAAGAGAATTTCCCAAAGGATAAGATCAATGGTAAAAAGAAAATCTTCTTGAACAAACGCACAATAATTTTCCATTGATTCAGAGAGCAACTTAAATGGAGGGAGTCTTCTTGTGAATCCATGGTGGGGTAAAAGGCAGTGAGGGGGAAGGGAGAGTGGCAAGTTTTGCATCAAATTACAGGTTCAGATGCAAAAAGTGCAAACCATGCAGAGAGAAGTGAGAACCATGGTGTTTCTTTGCTACAACAACAAGCTCTCTATTCACCAGAAATATTCTACCAAAACCAAACCAATAGAGGAAATGGAATTTTCATTGCCTTGGATAATTGAAGAGTACTACCACTTAATTCAATATCTACACCTTAAGAAAAATTTAGAGAACTTTCTTGCCATTTTTGTGTAGCTGTGTTTTCATAGTACCGTGCATGTGCAGGAATCTATCTTTTCTCATTTTGAATACTTTGTGAGTCACTCATGAAAAACATTAATTTATTAAGGATTACATTACATGAGAAATAATGAACGTGCAAGAGATATGACTTGCACCTTACAAGTTCATTGGTGGTTCTATCATCATGGCACCATCGTATTTTCTAATGTGGATTGTAAGTTAGCCATCAATTATGTCAATGGAAGGTGCAACCCCTATGCCAATAGGATTTGAAACCTAAAACTAAGCCTTGCAAGTTAGAAGGTCAATCCAATAAGAAATTTACCATAAACTCATATGCACAAATCTTGAAGGTGAGAGGCAGAAGGTTGAGAGGGGGGAGGGAGAGGCAAGGAGAGGGGAGATTGCTAGCTTGAAGAGGAGAGCAAGGAGTGAGTGAAGGCAATGAGTAGGGAGACTATGATGATGAGGAAAAATATGAATATGATAGAGCAAGTTAGCTTGGAAGAGGTCATTGGAGACAACCATGTGCCAAGCAGGGAAGCAGGGGGAGAGAGGCTCAAGGGAGGGTGATGAGGGAAGGGGATGGGTAGTTAGAGGGTGGAGATAGGGGCGTAGGGAAGAGAATCCCCCAAATCTAGACATGAATGGGTAGCCACATGTCACTCTTTGCTTTTCCTTTTTGAGCATGTGTTAAAACTTCCTCATTTTAGTAAATGAAGCTGAGCTTATTGGGAAACCATTGCGGCTAGAAACAAAAACATACTTTTTTTGTAAGAAACAAGAACATACACTCATAAAGGTGAGAACCAAGATGTACTTTGAGATATTATGGAGTATTTGTACATCCTTATTCAAAAGGAGACGGCCTTTTTAATGATAGCTTGCTCCAAGATTAAAACCACTTAAAAAGGAGGATCTAGGATACATATATTTGATAGGTCCATAATGCATTCAATGGAGCAAAGCTCTTGTAGTCTAGCCTAAGCAAGCATGAATTAACCATTTAGCGCTCAATTAATTAATTCATTCATTAGGGGATTAGGTTAATAATTAATATAAAATGGGTACTTAGGTTAATTCATTTGTTAGGGGCTTAGGTTAATAATTAATATAAAATGGGGACCATAACTTAGCTTAATTGCATTAATTTGTGAAGGGGTGAGGGAACTAAGTAATTAAATTTTGATTACCTTAGGGATTTGGTCACTAGGCAATAGCTCAAGGAGGAAGTGTGGGGGTTAAAGGACACTATACCTTACCCTTGGTTATGTACAATACTCAAACACGTATATATATGGATGACATAGAAGATTAGGGTCTTCTGCACCCACCAAAATTTGTGTGGCTCTCTCTTCTGTCTCTATCTCTCTGTCACCTTCTTTCCTTACGCTTTCATTGTTGAGATATACTTTTTAACATGCACAATAGCTTCCTCTCTCCAAGAGGCATACAACAATCTAGCATCTTGCACATGAGTTAAATGGATTGTTCACCATTTTATATATTTTTGTCGCTTGTGCTCACATTTACTATGTTCAATGGCATTTTTCAATTCATCACATTCTTGCATTTTGACATCCTTTGCTTTGATGGTGTCTTGACATGGGAAAACTTTCCACGCCAAATTTTATACAAGGTTGCCCTTGAAATCATGCTCTCTTCTCTACCTTGTAAACTTTTATTAAGTGTTTCGAGCATAGCCTTCTTTGTCATTCCCAAAGGAAGATGATGTTGGCATTCCACACTTCCATCCAGCATTGTTTGTGGAAGATGAGGCTGTGGTAATGCATGCTCATCAAGGATTTGCTTTAATGTTGCAGTTGCATTTCTAGCGCTTCTTTTTCCTTTAAGCTTTTAGGCATTTCCATGAATTTTGTGAACCACTTTGTCTTTTACCTCTGCCTAGATGGTCCAATATGTACCATGTGATAGTTTAGTTAACCATTGATATCCTAGATTACATATAGATGTCCCATTAACCATGAGTTTCAATTTGGGTTTACAGTGTCTTGTCCTCGAGTCCTTATCACCTAGATGAAGAAAACAAGAAAACTCTTGAAGAAGATAGTTATGTCTATTAGTCCCTGTCTTACTCAAAATGCTGATGCACATGGCTTTACAATCATCTTTTGCAACTTTTCTTATGTAAAATTTCCTGCAACAAACACACGTAAGAGTCCTTTCTATATTCTTCTCAGATAGCATTACATGTCTCTTGGGTTCTAGAATTGGCATCATGATTCGTCGCCTCTTGCCACTCACATACTTTCTTTTTGTGAATAGTGTCTTGCATTTCCATGTTGTGGGTCCATGATCTAGCATTGAATCTATTTCTCTTGAATCTTCATCTCTAAAATAAAATGCAGAGTGCCCTTGGGAATTATTTGATGTCTTTTTAGCCCATTGATGGGCAACACTTTTGCAAAGCTTGTAGAATCACCCTTGAAGAGCGACGAAAAGGAAACTTGAATCACAATGAGCATCTACAAAAGTTTCAATGGGACATCTATTACATATGCTTATTTAAAGATATATTCTTGAATCTGAAAGGTTGAATCTGGTTCCGTTGACTAGGAGAAAAAACTCAACTCTTTAGGAGATCCTAAAAAAGGCAAGGGAGTTATGGATTGGATGCGGCTCGCCACAAATAGTAAAGGGAAGGAGACCTACCATTGAATACAAAATGAAGCAGACTCGTTTTTACAGATGCTTCAAGGGCATAGTGAATGATACACAATCACCCCTGGAGGACTTGAAGACCGTAGTTGCAAGATATAGGGACTTTACTTGCATAGTGTTCCATGAGGAGGGAATCTTTGATGTTTGTAAAGCATATGAAGCAGGAAATATATCCTATGAGGCACCAGAGCATGTGGTAGGTTAGAAAAAAACAACAATAAAGCAACTCTCTATTGTTTGGTGGAGACCGTTACGGTGTGTTCCAGATAAAATAACGAAGGATGTATGCCAACAGTTATTTGATGGTGACTACTTCTTTGGGAAGAAGAGCACGCATAGTCACTTGGATTAAGTAGTCACCAGAATGGTCAGAAGCGAAGTTGCTTTATCGTCGGCAGTAATGTTTTTATTGAATTCAAATCAAGAGTTGGCTGGCAAAGTTGCTAATGTGGATAAGCAAAAAATCCTTGGTCTTGATCAAATGATTGACAAGTTGTGGGCCAAAAAGTGGGTGTATTAATTAGACGTGGATGGCACTCCAACAAAGGATGCCCAAGGAAAGATGCCAAAGATTCTAGAGAAAGAGTATGCAAAAATCGAGAAGAATACCTTGGCACTAAACTTGCAAAGTATTGTAGCAGCAGTTGGTTTAGCCTTCAGCTTCTCTTATGACATCCTCTTAAACACACTATTCAAAATTTCTCTCCTCGTTTGGACTTTTTTTTGGAGCATATTTTCTCCACTCAACTTCACTTAGTGAGCTCAAAAATTGGGTTTTTTTGAGCACTAAATGTGTCACTTATATACAAATATGGCCTTACTAAGCTAAAAAGTCAAGTGGTGACCTCTAATTTAAAAAAAATGGCTCAGTGAAGCTATAATTCCCAAACTCATGCATGGTGCCCCCATCCAATAACTATAATAATAATAATAGTAGTCTCCTAACTCTAGTTCAATTTTAACACTATGAAGTGAAAATATGACACCATATGAAAAGAGTTTGTTGAATTCAACATATAAGTGGTGTATAGATACACCATTTTTTTGAAAAAAAAGAGTTTGTTGAATTCAATATATAAGTGGTGTATAGATACATCCTTTTTTGGAAAAACAAACCATACAATAAATTATCTTATTGGTGGTGTATAAATACACCATTTGTATGGAAAAAAGCATACAAAACATTATCTTATGCATCTGAATCTCGTTCAGAGTCATCAGATTCATGTAATATATTTGCACTTGATGGGTCAAGTCTTGCCAAATGATGTTTAATATGGACACGACTTGGATCGGGGATTGTGATACATTTTTCAACATTGTATCCATGCTTCTTTTTAAAACTTCGTGTTCTCAATTTCCAGCAATGAATAATGCTACTGACTTCCACCTCTGTTATTCCCTCATTATTTGGAACCCATTCATGTTTCTTTTGCAAGCATCCCTCATAGAGTTGTTTTATTGTATATCTTCTCGGGAGATTTTTCAATGGCTTTGGTTCAAACCATAAAGCTATAAATATTATAGGAGCTCCCTTGTTATCCCTTTCTATCTTAGCAACCTTTGCAACCCAAATTGGGCCACCTTGGTCATCCAACTCTGAACCTGGATCAGATGCCCAAACTGCAACAAATAGACCCTCTTCAATCTCATTAGATGGTATAAACTTTGGTAAGGGTTTGTCTCCCTTCCTACCACAATATTTTCGAGGTAAAAGGCATTCCTCTACTTCCTCCATATCTACTAACATATTTATATCCAAAGGAAAACTTGGTGACCTAGCTTGTTCCAGCCAAAAGGATTCACAGTATTCAATGCTCATTAAGTTTTCTTGTCTTTTTAAAGATTGGATAAGTGCTTCAGTTGATTTAATTGTCTCCAAATTCTTAGTTGATTGCTCAGGATATTTTTGCATCATACTTTGAAGATGTTTAATGAAGGCTTTCAAGCCTTTCATTTCATCTATGTCGAATGATTTGTTTTTTGCAAGAACAAATCTAGTTTCCTCCAATGGAATTATTCGTTGTAATAAAGCATATGACTCACTCCGTAAATGATCTCCATCTACTGAGTAGTGCTTCCATTGCATCACTGGAATATTGTTATGCATGTGAAACCAAAAGCAGTGTGGATTTGTGTGTCCTATTAGGGCATCATCTCCTATTTGTAAATGTGGCTCTATGAATGCTCTCCAATCTACCATCCTCTCTAAGATAGCCACTTCTGATTCTTCCTTGCGAGAACCTCCAATTTTTTTCCCAATTCGAAATAGCATATCCTCCATTGTCAAAACATCCATTGCCTTCAACTCACCAGAGATAACACTGAAGATTTGATCTATGTCTTCATGTGTATGGCCGACAAGAAGAAAGCCAACTTCCACTTCTTCAAATATTTTCAAACCAACTAGCATAGAGCATAAAGCAAATATATATTTATTCTTGTTCTCTCTCCAACAATTATCAGCTTGTATTCGCAATGTGTTAGGTAAACATCCATGAGCATCTCTTACCTTTCTTATTGCTTTCATGATTGATGTAACAACCTAGTTACTATCATGGTCATGCAAACTATAAATCCATACATCACAAAAGATTCGGTATCCATGTACTAATACTCCACACAAGTGTGTTTTTAGTCCACGTTTGCCCGCCAATGCCAGTGGGATACGTCTATATCATGGCAAAGTGGTTGTATTCTGGTCCATGCCATCAATGGTGATGCACATGGACTTATCGACATGTGAAATAGCTTCCTCTCTCTAAGAAGCATACAACTTTCGAGCATCCTACACATGATGTAAATGGATTGATCGCCATTTAATATATCTTCCTTGCTGTTGCTCACATTTACTATGTTCAATGGCATTTTTTAATTCATCACATGTCTTACATTTTGACATCCTTTGCTTTGATGGTGTCTTGACATGGCAAAAATCTCTACGCCAAATTTTGTACAAGGTTGATCGTGAAATCATGCTCTCATCTCTGTCTTGTAAAGTTTTATTGACAGTCTCTAGGACGACCTTCTTTGTCATTCCCAAAGGAAGATGTTGTTGGCATTCAACACGTCCATCTAGCATTGTTTGTTGAAGATGAGGCTGTGGTAATGCATGGTCTTTGAGAACTTGCTTTAATGTTGCGGTTGCATTTATAGTGCTTCCATGGCATTTAAGCTTGTAGGTATTTCCATGAATTGTATGAACCACTTTTTCTTTCACCTCTGCCCAGATGGTCCAGTATGTGCCATGTGATATGTTGGTAAGCTGAAAGGAAAGGAAAGAGTGGACACAAACTCATAATACTTGCATTACTTGCTTGTAGAATGAAGAAGAGTGAGGTCCTTAAGTAGGCACCTCATACATGCTTGCTTACATCACTGATGACTTCAGAGCTCCACAATCATCTCCTCAATCTACTCCTAGATTCTCTCAATCATCCTATGTGGCTCTCCACCACCTAACTGTGCTTGTGGGAACCTAACTGTGCCTCTAGCACTCACACATAGAAACATAAGGTGTGCCTGAGGCATACACCTTGAGATATCCCATCAAACCCCCCCTCAAGGGAATGCCTCAGGCTATGTCAAGGATACATCCAGTCTCATAGTTTCTCATGCCATCTCATGGTGGTCAAGGATAAATCTATGGCTAGGTTCTCATGCTAGTAAGGGTTCCCTTGGGTGTAAGGTAAACAAAAAGGGATACAAAAAGACCTTCCAATGGTTATCTCCCCTGCATGTGCATGCACACAATGTCTGCAGGAGGTACCATGGAGCAAAACATACACATGGCCTACATCATAAGGTGACCAGAGGTGTTTACAAAACACACAAAACACAATAGTTTATTGCAAGGGGTATACTTGCCCTTCTGGACTTTTACAGCATAAATAGTGTCATTGCCTTTCCTGAGCTCCATATGCCTTTCTTCTTCTTGGAGAGCAGAGATAATACCTTCAAGATTAGGATTAGGAAGGTTTTTCAAAGTGGTAACTATGTGATCATAATCTTCAGGCATACTCTTAAGTAACACTGCCATAGCATCATCTGGAGTAATAGGAGAATTGATAGAAGCTAATTGAGTCATAAGACTCCGCATGTAGTTGACATGAGCTGCCAAAGTAGTGCCACTAACCATCTTTAATTCAAAGAAAGAGATTTTAAGTGATAATTTAGAGATGTGAGAGCTAGCACCAAAAATCATGTCAAGCTTCTGCCAAGCTTCTGAAGGAGACTCTAAGTCAGAGATATGGTGAATATAATCATCTCCTAAAGCAAGAGCAATGATACCATATGCTTTTTCTTCTCTAGCTGGATCCCTTGCCGGTCATGTCGGAGTTGAGGATTCTCCAGCATTGGAGGCCGTAGAAGAAGTGGTAGGAGTAGGTTTGACAAGTCCCCATAAGTTCTCCCTCATCAATGCAAATTTCACCTTCATCTGCCATGTGTGGAAGCCCTTTCCATTGAACTTCTCTAGATTCAATAGGGTAGCCATGAGAGGGTCTAACCCAGATATTGGGCAGTGTCTTTCTCTCCTGCAAGGCAAAAAATAACTGAAAAACTTCCAAAATATGAGCACTTGATGTAGCAAAGACTAGTGACCAATATTCAATCAATGATGCTTCTTCTTACATGCTTCATAGAAGTGGCTAAAGTGAATACTTTCCAATCAAAACCAGGTCTAGCAATTCAAAACAAAACTGAAGCCACACTTGTACTGAAGTTATTGAAAGATTCAAAAAACCAAAAATGCTAGAGTAGCATTTTATGTAGCATCATCTTAAAAAACTTGTCCAAAACTATCAAAACTGAAAGGCTGAACTTGGAGGGCTTGTAGCTCACTCTTCAAAGCAAGAAAAAGAGGGCTTTCTGAAGCAAAAGAAAGCTCATATACCAGAGAGGGTCCAGCACAGAGGTTGGACGAAATGGTGCGCACTTTTGCCCAGGAGAGTTGCTACAGGCTGAACCTGAGTTTTGACAATTTCTCCCTTGTTACTGAACCAAATGAGCTGAAAAATGGCTCAAAATCTTTGTCTTGAGGTCGCCCATCTGCTCCTAAGAGGGCTTAGGCAATGGCGAAGCAAGAAGGGAGTATTGAGCAGTAGAAGAAATGGCAAAAAATGCGCTTGGGGAATGGCAGCCACCACAGACGTTTTTTCTTCAATTTATTGCAGGTGGAAGTTTGCCCATACTAGAGGAGTTTCCATCTCAGAGGGTTTGGGCAATGGTCATTTGTAGGTGGAGAACCAAGCTCTCAAAGATTTTGGGAAGAAAGAGGAAAATGGAGAAGAAGAAGATGAAGAAGAAGATGATGATGTGGCAGAAATGGGCTCAAGGGGGATCAAAGGGCTCTGATACCATGTTGGTAAGCTGAAAGGAAAGGAAAGAGTGGACACAAACTCATAATACTTGCATTACTTGCTTGTAGAATGAAGAAGAGTGAGGTCCTTAAGTAGGCACCTCATACATGCTTGCTTACATCACTGATGACTTCAGAGCTCCACAATCATCTCCTCAATCTGCTCCTAGATTCTCTCAATCATGCTATGTGGCTCTCCACCACCTAACTGTGCTTGTGGGCACCTAACTGTGCCTCTAGCACTCACACATAGAAACATAAGGTGTGCCTGAGGCATACACCTTGAGATATCCCATCATGATAGTCCAGTTAACCATTGATATCCTCGATTGCAAATGGGTCTCCCATTAACCATGGGATTCAATCTAGGTTTACAATGTCTTGTGCTCAAATCTTGATTAGTGCCTTGATGAAGAAAGCATGAGAACTCTTGAAGAAGATACTTATGTCTATTAGGTGCTGTCTTACTCCAAATACCAAGGCGTATGGCTGCACAATCATCTTTCCCAACTTTTCTAATGCAAAGTCTCTTGCAACAAACTCGCATAAGCATCCTTTCCATATTCTCCTCGGATAGCATTACATGTCTCTTTGGTTCTGGAATTGATGCCATGATTCTTCGCCTCTTCACACTCACATACTTTCTTTTTGTAAATAGTGTCTTGCATTTTCTAGTTGTAAGACCATCAAACCTTGAATCCATTTCCCTTGAATCTTCATCTTTATAATCAAATGCTGTGTGGGCTAGAATTATTTGATACCTTATAATATCTTGGAAATGGAAATCTGGTAGACATGTTCATTGATGTCAATTTATTGCCAATGCCTCTTGAATTTTGTGGTTGAACTGTTTCTCCTTCGTAACTCAAGATTCTCCCATCTATATTCTCTGGCATGCTAGCAACAATATTACGAACAACGTGACAAGTCTCAGATTCTCTGCCCCTTTTGCCTTGTGTTCGAGTGGTAACATCATGATCATTGTCACTAATATCATCAATTCCTGTTATTGCATCACTTATCCCATCGATCTTTGCGTGTATTTTTCTTTGTGGCCCCATCTTATTATTCTCAACACAAGACAAGTCTTCTATATCAGTAAGCATGCTTGAGTCACTTGCAACATAAGACAAGTCTTCTATACCACTGAGCCTGTTCGAGTCACTTGCAACACAGGACAAGTCTTCTATACCAGTGAGCCTGTTCGAGTCACTTGCAACACAAGACAAGTCTTCTATACCAGTGAGTATATTTGAGTCACTTGCAACACAAGAAACCTTTTCTACATCAACATCTGTTACTATAATGTCCTCAATACCTGTGAGCATGCCACTATGATACTCTTGATTACTACTATAGCTTCTTATCAATTTGGATCCCATTTGTGTTATAGTCTTTTTCTTCTGATAATATTCTGTTGTGTCTTCCATGACATTGAAGGAAACTGTCTTGGGCAAACTTGATTTCAAGAAAGCTAACCCCCATTTACAAGTACTATGAACTTGTAGTTGAGACATAGTATTATGGACGTCTAAATGTGAAGTACTATCCATTGCATTTTGAATGACACCTGCACTAGTCAACTTAATTATCTCCACTATACAGAGAAAACTTTGAGCATAGTCCTTAAAGTTGCCAATTGCTAAAACTTCTCCGGAGCAAGATAACATCTCTTCTTTTTCCCCCTTAAAATAAGTTTTCTTGATATCTTGAAAGTATGTCTTTGGAACAATTTCGTCTTGGTCCCAAAGTGTTCTGTGTGCTTGCATATCAAATATCTCACATTGTAAGATATCTCCCAATGTTTCAAAGTCTCCATGTGGATATTTTAAATGTACTTCAGGATTTACAACATTGGTGATTATCACTACACATCTTCTCTCACCACAATGTTGGAAATGACACACATTCATAAGATCAAGACTATGAATTCGTCCAAAAGCCACCACTTAATTCTTATTATATAACACCACATCCATACCCTTTGTTAGGGTGAATACCTGTTTTATGTACAAAAATAGATTAGCAACTCAAAATGAACATAATAAATAATCATTGAGCTTATTATTACTTAATAACTTCTATATCAAAACTAGCAGAGAAGGCATTAAACCTAAACCCTACATCCTAAACCTTAAATAATTAATACCAAAACATCTTAACCACCGTAAATCCTAAACTTTAAACATTTAATTCCTAAACCCTAAACCCTAAATCCTAAACTCCTAAACAATAAATCCTAAACCTTAAACCCTAAACTCTAAATCCTAAACCCTAAATCTTAAATCCTAAACCCTAAACCCTAAACCCTAACTCTAAAATACAACCAAAATTTAATGAATTTTTTTAATTTGTGCAACAGGTTGGATATATCCCCCAACCTATTACTCGAGCAACAGGTTGGGGGATATATCTAACCTGTTGCACAAATCAAGAATTTTTCTTATTTGTGCAACAATTTGATATACAGTTGGGGAATATATCCAACCTGTTGCACAACTCAAGAATTTTCTTGATTTGTGCAAGGTTGGATATACCCCCAACCTGTTGCTCGAACAACAGGTTCGGGGGTATATCCGGGGGTATATCCAGCCTGTTGCACAAGTCAAGAAAATTCTTGACTTGTGCAACAGGCTGGATATACCCCCCAACCTGTTGCTTGAGCAACAAGTTGGGGTCACCCCAGCCGAGGCCTATTGTTGGATATATCCCCCAACCTGTTGCTCAAGCAATAGGTTGGGGGGTATATCCAACCTGTTGCACAAATCGAGAATTTTCTCGATTTGTGCAACAGGTTGGATATACCCCCCAACCTATTGCTTGAACAACAGGCTCGATTTGTGCAACAGGTTGGATATACCCCCCAACCTATTGCTTGAGCAACAGGTTGGGGGGGTATATCCAACCTGTTGCACAAATCAAGGAAATTCCTTGATTTTTGCAATAGGTTGAGTGCACCATTAACCTATTCCACTTGCAACAGTTTGGGGGATATATCAAACCTATTGCACAAATTGAAAAAAATCATTAAATTTTGATTGTATTTTAGGGTTAAGGTTTAGGGTTTAGTATTTAGGGTTAAGGATTTAGGGCTTAGGATTTAAGATTTAGTGTTAAGGGTTTCGAGTTTATGATTATGTTTTTAGGGTTTAGGGTTTAAGATTTAGGGTTTAGGGTTTAAAATCTAGGATTTAGGCTTTAGGATTTAGCATTTAGGGTTTATGATTATTGTTTTAGGGTTTAGGATTTAGGATTTAGGTTTTAGGTTTTAGGGTTTAGGGTTTCGTATATAAGATCATGAGCTTAGAGTCTAGAATCTAGGGTTTAGAATTGAAAACTAGGTTTTAGAATTTAAGTTATAGGGGTGAGGGTTTAGGGATAATAACTGTTATATAAGTTTAAGAGCTTAGATTGTATAACCTAAGATTTAGGGAACTTTAGGATTTAAGATTTAGGGTGTAAGATTTAAGATATATAGACTATATAAAATATGCATTCCAAAGTATTTAGTTTATATATATCGAGACGATATGTTATATGCTTTCCAAAGTGTTTAATTTATAGGTACGATCCTTTGCAAAGGCTTTACTTTAAGTAAGTATAAGTCTACCTAGTCAAAGTATCCTACTGATTAGGGACAAGCACATAGGCTAAAAGCACACCGATTCATATTTTCTTACATTCATGCTGCATGGGTATCAGAAGGTACGATCCTTTGCAAAGGCTTTACTTTAAGTAATTATAAGTCTACCTAGTCAAAGTATCCTATTGATTAGGGACAAGTACATAGGCTAAAAGCACACTAATTCATATATTCTTACATTCATGCTGCATGGTGTATCAAAAGAAATGAAAAAGTATGTGATAAGAAATATTCAGAAGAAATATGTATTCCATATCATGGATACCATGGATATCTGGTGGTTGCTAAAGTAAAAAAATGATATGGATGCAATGATACTGTAGTTTTGTGCAAAGCCTTAAACAAAGTTTAAGGCTTTTGCAAAGTATTACACATAGTAACAAAGATAAGTTAGTATGCTAAACCTCTTCTAGATTCTATGCTTTTAAATACCTACCTTACAAATACATTATCTAATTTTTCATTCTTCGACTAACTAAGAAGTATTATACACATGGAAGAAAAGCATACATGCTAAAAGTAAGTGTGTAAAATTTAATATTTTCTTATTTTTTAAATTAATTCAATTCTTTGATTGACTACTTTTTAAAATTGAAAGGTTATTAGTATGTAATCTACATAATTTAAAATGTTATTAATGTATAATATTAATAATTTATATATTTATTTAAATTTATATAATAAGTAATTTATATTTATATTAGTTTTTAAGTTAATAATGTATAGAATAGCAATATATTCACTAATTCTTCATTGTTTTAAGAATAACTATTATATAAAGCACATATGCTAGAAGAGCTCCCTTTCAAGTTATATTTTTTAAATTAATGTATTTATATAATAATTATATTAATTTATAGATTAATTATATATATTTTTAGTAAAATTATATTTTAACATTAGTTAATAAAAATTTATTATATTATGGAGTAAAAATATTATAAATGGATTTCTTATATTAATAAAGTGCTGTGAGAAGAGTTTTTTGGAAAGATTTATGATTAAATTTTGTTTTAAAAATGTTGCGTATGCAGTAGGTAGGGAGGTTTGAGTGGTTTTGAGGTTGAGAGAGAAATTTGTAAAAAGTATCGTGAGAAGAGTTTTTTGGAGAGATTTATGATTAAATTTGTTTTGAAGTTGTTGCGTACGCAATAGGTAGGGAGGTTTGAGTGGTTTTGAGGTTGAGAGAGAAATTTATAATAGATTGTTTTTCTTTTTGAGGAGTTTTTTGGAGAGATTTATGATTAAATTTTGTTTTGAAGTTGTTGCGTACGCAATAGGTAGGGAGGTTTGAGTGGTTTTGAGGTTGAGAGAGAAATTTGTAATAGATTGTTTTTTTTTGTTGAGGAGTTTTTTGGAGAGATTTATAATTAAAATTTGTTTGGAAGTTGTTGCGTACGCAATAGGTAGGGTTCAAGTGGTTTTGGGGTTGAGAGAGAAATTTGTAATAGATTGTTTTTTTTTTGTTGAGGAGTTTTCTGGAGAGATTTATGATTAAATTTTGTTTTGAAGTTGTTGCGTATGCAATAGGTAGGGAGGTTTGAGTGGTTTTGAGGTTGAGAGAGAAATTTGTAATAGATTTTTTTTTTTTGAAAAATTGTTGCGTGCCCAATAGGCTAGGATAGAAATTTCTGAAAATAGGCTGTGAGAGTTTGAGATAAAGAGGAAAATTTGTGGGAAAAAAGATTTAATGCAAAAAAGGTTTTTTGAAGTTGTTGCGTACACACAAGTTTTTGAGAAAAGAATCGGATTTGAAAAAAAATTCAAATTTACAAAAACTTGATTCTTAGAAGTTCTTGTGAACTCACCTCTTCTAACATTTTGAAAATTTTTAAGAATCTTGCAATAGGTTGATGAGAGGAGAGAAGCGTGGAATGTAAAAGAATGATCTTTGAATGAAAGAGAGAATGAAGAATGTTCTACTTATAGTGAACCTAAAAGAACTAAAAAAACCTGACTTGACCTAAAAGCTATCCATTTCCTATAAAACTCTACTTCTCCTCATTCTCTCTCACAACTTTTCTGGAGCTCCACCACCTCTCCACCCAGGTACTCCCTCCCTCCCTCTCGTCCCTCCCCTCCCGCTTCCCATCCCCTCTCCTCCTGCTTCCTCTCTCCCCTCCCTTCCCCTCTCCTCCCTCCCGTCCCTTGCCCTCCCCTCCCCGTCCCTTCCCCTCTCCTCCCCCTTCTTCTCTTGCTTCCTCTCTCCCCCGCCCTTCCCCTCTCCTCCCACTTCTCCCCTCCCTCCTCCCGCTTCCTCTCCTCCCCTCCCCCTCCCTTCCCCTCTCCTCCCCCTTCCCCTTCCCCTCTCCTCCTTGCTCTCCCTTCCCTTCCCCGCCTCCCCCTCCCCCTTCCCGTCGGCCCCTCCCCTCCCCTCCTCTCCCTCCCCGTTCCCCTCCCTGTCGGCCCCTCCCTCGCTCTCCCCCTCCTCTCCCTCCCCCTCCCCGCCAGCCCCTCCCTCCCTGCCGTCCCTACCTTCCCTTCCCCATCGTCCCTCCCTTCCCCTTCCCCTCCCTCTCCACGTCGGCCCCTCCCTTCCCCGCCTCCCCCTCCGCCTCCCCTTCCCGTCACAGGCGGGAGGGAGGGAGGGAGGGGAGGGGGCCGACGTGAGGGGGAGGCGGGGAAGGGGGAGGGGAGGGGGCCGACGGGAGGGTGGGGAAGGGGGAGGGGAGGTGGGGAGGGCGCGGGGAAGGGGGAGGGGAAGGGGAGGCGGGGAAGGGGGAGGGGAGGCGCGGGGAAGGGGGAGGCGGGGAAGGGGGAGGGGAGGTGGGAGGGTGCGGGAAGAGGAGGGAGGGGGGATTAACCCCCCCACCTGTTGTGCACGCAACAAGTGGGTGGGGGGGAAATTTATTACCCCCCACCCCACCTATTGCGCACCTGTTGCATGCGCAATAGGTGGGAGGGGTGAGGCGGGGAAGGGGGAGGGGAGGCGGGAGGGTGGGGGGACGAGAGGAGGGAGGGGGAGGGTTAAACCCGCTGTTGCGCACGCAATAGGTGGGGGTAAACCCCCCTCCCTCCTCTCCTCCCACCCTCTCGCCCCCTCCCTGCCCTCCCTTCCCCGCCTCCCCTCTCCCTTCCCCAGCCGTTAACCCCCCCTCCCTCCTCTCCTCCCGCCCTCCCGTCGTCCCCTCCCCCTTCCCCGCCTCCCCTCCTGTCGGCCCCCTCCCTCCGCTCCCTTCCCCTCTCCTCCCGCTTCCCCCCCTCTTCTCCCTCTTTTTTAAGGCGGGGAGCGGTGAGGAGGATGGGAGGGGAGGGAGGAGGGAGAGGAGAGGGTAGTGGGGAGGGAGGAGGCAGGCGGGGAGGCAAGAGGGAGGAGGAGAGAGGGAGGGAGGAGGGAGAGGAGGCAGGCAAGGAGGCAAGAGGGCGGGGAGGACGCAGACGGGAGGGGCAGGCGGGAGGGAGGGGAGGGGGTCGATGGGAGGGCACAGACGGCTCGCAGACAGGAGGAGGCAAAGAAAGAGGAAGGAAGAGGCGGGATGGGGGAGGCGGGAGGAGAGGAGGGGGTTAACCCCCAACCTATTGCGCACGCAACAGGTTGGGGGTTAATCCCTGTCCTACCCTAAGCCCCCAAAGGGCTTTAAATTTTTATTTTATTTATGAAGACAAAAAAATTAATTTAATTGAATTTAAAGAAGAAAAAAAAAGACGAAAAAAATTAATTAAATTAATTTATTTAAAAAAAATAAAAAAAGTTAAAATAAATAAAACTTAAAAAATTTAATTAAATTTTACATATAAAAATAAATAAATTAATTAAAATAAAATAAAATAAAATAATTAAAAAAAAGATGAAAAAAATAAATAAATTTATTTTATTTTAAAAATTAAAAATAAATAAAACTTAAAATAATATTTAATTAGAATTTATTTAATATTTTGAGTTTGAAAATCATTGTAATTCTCATTTTTTATTTTTGATTGTTTTTCAAAAAACTATGGCTTCCAGTTTTGGTTCCAAGGTGTCTTTCAAATACCTTGAACATGCTTGGTATTTTATGGAGCGCAAATCAAAGTATTTTTTGGTGATCACTGCAGAGAATGTGTCAAGCGTGAAATATTCTCTAGAGGCAGTAAGAAATGGAGGTACACCACTTATACATAAAGGTGTTTATTTACACCACCTTTCTAAGAGAATTGGTCATCTATTATTGGTCATCTATTGATGTTCTTAGGTGATAGTAGCTCAATTCACAAGAAGTTATGAAGATGTTTATGTAGACCACCTTTGTAAGAGATTTGGTTATGCATTGATGTTCTTAGTACTTAATCATCAAATCTTTTGTTTTGAGTTGTCAAATCTAGTTCAAAAAATAACATTACTAGTATATTAAAAAATTTTGGACTGTTTTTTAGTCCATTTCTCAAATTGGACTTTACACAAGTCCAAAAATTTTGAATAGTGTGTTCTTATCAAAGGAGGATACAAAATCTGTACACATCAATGGAATTGATATAGAGTGCGTCATGGTAATGAGTGGTGATGCTTGGGATAAAACCGTGTACGTTTATCCTAGATGACCTGTAAAGTTTATCATACATAGCCGTTTGGAACACAAGAAAAGATCAACGTTGGTCATGTTCATGTTGGAATCACAAAGAGATGCCCTTTTTGCCAGTTTGACATCCATGGGATATCCACTTATAAAAATATTTCATGGTGTAGTGTTGCACTATGACTTGATCATGCTAGAAGGCATAGGTATTCAAGTCTTGAATCCATACTTGATTTTCTTTTTGGCGGTCCTTTAGTTCAACGTCTTTTAAATGCTCTGGAGCTTTATTACAACAATGAGGAAGAAAAGCTTAAACTAGATGCATCAATGGTGGACTATCCAAAGCTAAAGCACCCTAGATTGATAGATGAGATGGTATCTAGCCTATTGAATGATGGATGGATGGTAGCATTGTATCGAATCGATTTTGTTGAAAAACTGCTACACCAAGGTATTAAAGTAAATATCATTGATACCCGGCATCAAATACAATATTTTGATGCATTTACAGTTACGGTCTTTGAAGAAGAGAGAGGAGACAAAGAAGGTGACTCAGATACTAATGACACTAGTACAAGTAATGAGGAGGTGGATAGCTCTTCATCTATTGGGGATCACATGCTTGAACTACGCAGGAAGAGGAAGAGTGATTTTGTATCAAAGGGAGAAAAGGAGTCTCCACGTGTCATACGAGAGGGCCAGAGGCAAGAATTAGTCCACATTAAAAAAAATCCTTCATTTTTTTTCTCTTATATATATATATGTATACACACACACACACACACACACACACACACACACACACAACCTTTGTAGTGGTTTGGATTCCTAACAGCCATAGAACAAGGTGACCAAAGGATAACATTGGGGGAAGGCAAAAGAAGAAGATGCGCATGGGAGAAGAGGCGAACAAAGGCGCGAGTTGAAGCACATAGAGTTTCTTGTAAGTGGGAATCAACACCCATGAGAAATACAAACAGAATCCATGACCATAACTATACCAATACATAGAGGTAGATCTTTGAGCTCATGGCGAGGATCGGGGACTGGGGATTGGTGACACTATGGCAGTCATCTACAAGCTGGCAGAGATGTCAATACTAAGAGGGGATCAGCTATGTGTGAGGTTGGTGTGGTGGCATAAAACCTCTGATTGAGCACTAATGGCTATCGGCCAATGTGGCCACTCTGGTCTCCTAGCTATGGCCCTACGAATGAACAAGTGCCATTGTCACTCTTGTCGGCATCAAAGGCAAAGGAAAGGCCAAAGAAGTGGAAAGTGTAGAGAAAGTAAAACCCCATAAGCCATCCAAAGTCTTAGATGAAGGTTAGAGAAGTGGAGCAACTCAGATATTAAGCAAAGAGACTCAAACTAGAAGCGGGAAGACTATCTTAGATGAAGGCCAGTGAAATGGAGCAGCTATGATATTAAGCGAAGAGATTGAAATTGGAAGCGGTAAGACTAGTGAGGATCCCAACCCTCAAGGTCAAGAAAGTGGAGCAAGTGGGATACTAAACAAAGAGCCTGAGCCTGAAAGCTTAAAGAGTGGCAACAATCCTAATCCTCCAGAGCAGACTGGTGAGGATCCTAATCCTTCAGAGCACCTGGAGCAGCCTATTAGTCAGGACCCCAGTAGTCAAGGGCCTCCTGGGGTGTCCACTAGGGTTTATTGTATGGTACCACGTGAGTGTAAGGGAGGGGGGTTATATTAGCGAAGGAAGGTACATTTTATAAGGTAAGGTGCCATAAATAGGAGGTAGATAAGGGGAATTTTCATATATTTATTGCACGTAGGGGATGTCTCCTTATTACTACTAGTGAATCCCCCGTGAAGGGCCTGTGCTTGGTACTCAAGAGCAAAAGCTTTAAATATTCAATGTAAAAGAGATTTTAGAATAAAATGATGTATTTTATATTAGTCAGGACCTTCTAGAAAGGGCCTTTGCTTGGTACTAAGAGCAAGAGCAAGAGCTTTAAATATTCAATGTAAAAGAAATTTTGTAATAAACTAATGCATTTTGTATTAGTCACTTTGATCAATGATGTGATTATTAGGAAATATTAAACGTGTGATGAGCAAAATATATTTGTAACCTTTCATGTGCAAGCATTTATTCCCAATGCTCCACTCACTAAAAGTAGAGCATTCACTTTCAAGTATCGATTCCCAATGCTTTACTCACTGAAAGTAGAGCATTCTCAATGCTCCATTCACTAAAAGTAGAACATTCATTTCCAAGTATCGATTTCAAATGCTCCATTGAATTTATTCTGAACCTTTTACTTCACACTCACCCCTACTCATCTCCTTTATGCAAATACACTTGAGTGCTCACCAATTCTTTCATCCTCTCTCTATTTATTCTCTCCACTTCACTACCTCCACATTGAGGTAGTGAAGTATTCCTCCATCCTAGTCCTTTGCAAACACTTTATTCTTCCATCTCCCCACCCATGGATGTATACCAAATCGTAGGAGATGTAGAGTCAGGAATTAAAAGTCTTAAAGAGTGGATTGGTGATCAATGCTCAAAGAGAGAGGCCAGAATTTGACAAGGCTCTGCATTGACACAGATAAAGAGAGAGGAATTTGATGCATAGAGGCACACAGAGAGGGAGGAGACTTTGAAGGTAGCAGAGAGCGAAAGAATTTTAGGGAATATTATAAAAGCACAACAAGATATGTTCAACTTCTTAAGTAACCTTCGTTATCGTAGCACTCGGTATGGGCAATTTGATGCAGATGCTAAAGAAACCATAAGGGCCTCACAAACAAATTATCAAGAAACAATCTGTGACTACTTGAATTTCTTTCTTCATTGTAATTATATTCAGGATACATACATGGAGTCAGTGGAAGAGTGGGTTGTTGAGCAGATAAGAGAGACTAATGATCAAATCTTTTAGTCTTCATAAGCTGGCTCATGCCATGCTACTGTATAGAAGGCATGTGTTGCCATCTCTTGATAGGTCTTCTTGTATTAGCTGCGTGTGTCGTAGCTTCACCTTAATTCTTTCACAAGAAGAATGAATCTAGATCTCTCTCACAACTCAAGAAACACTCAAATGAACTCTCTCTCGAAAATAGATAGACGGAAATTTTCTCTCTCAAGTAACGGAATGAATGGACATAAATTCCTCTCATATGGACAAAATTTTCTCCATCACTCAACGAAAGTGAAAGAACACTCAATCTCTCACATGACAAAATATGAAGAGGGGAGAGGAGAAGAGTGGAGATGAGGAGAGAGGGCACAGCTAGAGAGCACACCACAAATGACTAACTGTACATGTAGCTATCTCTCTCAATAGGGTAGAATATAGAGGAGCATCTCTCTCTCTCTCTCTCACTCTCCCTATATTTCTCTCAAAGCATTACTCTCGGCCCCTCTATCAGAATGGCACTAATGCCAATCTCATTTGTGCTCACAAAGAGAATCAGATCAATGCACACTGAAGTATGATTGTAGAGAATTCTCCAAGTGAGTTTGTGTAGGAACTTGTGCCAATCTCATGTAATTCATGTGGCTCCTTCTTATTTTGTCACTAGTCCAGTCATTTGTTGGTGAATCGCGAACACCGAAAGCAAACACAATGATAGATTTGGTATTGTTTCATGCACTGGCAGCTTGGTGTGAAGAAGAGTTGAGTCTTTGGATAGTTTTTGACTATAATTGTGGAGTGGTGATTCTCAATGCTTTTAACTTCTTTTGCTATGAAAATGATGAAGAGTACAATATCTTGAAGCTGTTATGTGCACTTCCAATTGTGACAAGGGTGATTCTTGAATACAGGTTTTCATGGTGCTGGTTGATCACTTATTTTTGAAGATTTTGTTGAGGTCACATTGTGGAGGGTTTTCAACAAGTGGTTATGCATAATAAGTTGGTCTTGGTATACTAAGGCTTTGTGGGATCTTGTTTGGGATATTATTTGGAGCTTGGTGTTTCCTTTTTGTGTTTCATCATGGTGAAGATTCCAGTGTTTCGAGGGACCCAAGGGGAAGACCCGGAGTCTTATCTTTGGGATTTTGTTCGAGGATGCCGGCTTTTTGGATGGTCCATGAAGGATCAGGTGGACATTTTGCATGATTTTCTTGAAGGTGTAGCCTTGAGTTGGCATGAGGCCTTGC
Organism: Dipteris shenzhenensis; assembly: GCF_047967505.1. Taxonomy (NCBI): domain Eukaryota; kingdom Viridiplantae; phylum Streptophyta; class Polypodiopsida; order Gleicheniales; family Dipteridaceae; genus Dipteris; species Dipteris shenzhenensis. The sequence goes on along the minus strand of NC_141624.1, from coordinate 29,134,615 downwards.
CGAACTCTACCAAGGAGGACTAGGACCAAGTGATGGCTTCAATGAAGCAAAGATTTGGGACAGTGGAGTTGCCAAATGCTTTGATGTTGCAGTTAGACCGGTTTTATCAAGGAGAGGGTGAGATGGTCTCTGCGTTGTTGGAAATTCGATATGAAACTTTATGGACAAAGTATGAAAGGGCATCTTTGTGAGCTATGGCATCTGCATCATCGGCCCCTCAAAGTCTCGTAGGGATGGAGCACTTAAAGATGAGCAAATTTGTGATGGCTTTGGAGCCTCGTCTTTGCTAGAAAGTAATGAGTAAAGATCCAACAACATACATGGAGGCACTTCGCATTACGACCAAGAAAGAAGCTTCTCTAAAGATCGAATCCTCTTTTGTGTCTTCAACAACTTCAACTTCTAAGGTGGAGGTAATGGTTAATCAGGTACCAAAGTCCTTTGAGTTAGATCAGAATATCTCCCAATTGATGGCAGAGCTTGCTGATTTGAAATTGCATTTGGTTAATGCACAATAACCTAGAGCACCAAAGAGTGAAGATAGGCCTCGAGATAAGAGTGGGGTCACTTGCTATGAATTTAATGAAAAAGGTCACTATCGCCCCGAGTGTCCTAGATTGAGAAAGAAAGAAGAAAAACAAGTATCCTTGTTAGAAACTTCTTCAGGGGATGAGGAAAGAGAGGTAATGATGGCTAAACGAGGGCGTGGTAGAGCAAAAGCAGAAGAAAGCAAGGAATAGATGAGGAATATCAGGAAGAGGAACACCGTATTAAGAAAAAGAGGGCATCTAGAAGGAGAATTAGCTAGTCAGACTTTCCTTTAGGACAAGGCATTGGAAGCTATGACTTGTTGTCCGACCTTAAAGAAAAGAAAGCTCATATCACCTTTGGTCAATTACTTGCTTTGTCTCCAAAACTACGGAAGGAATAGGGAAAGCTAGCAAGCACAAGAGTGTCAAAGAAGAAAAGTACCATTCTTGCTATTCAAAAGGTAGATATAGAGGTTCGTGATGATGTACCTGTGGTTGCTGTGATCATTGATGGTCAAGTTATTTTTAATGTTTACATTGATGGTGCATCGATTAATGTCATGAGTGAGAAGACCATGATAAAGCAGTAGGAAGTGAAGAGGTGCATGAAGTTTATTACCCCCAACTTCATGTCATAGTACTCAAAGTGTGCTTGATGCCTATAAGATTCTTAAAGAAAATTTAAATACTTTGAGAAGAGATATAGAGAATAATGTTAGAAAAATAATGGGGTATGATTTGAAACTTATGAGAGAAGATCTAGTATCTTGGCTATTGGAGAAACAAAAAGTAGTTGTAAAGAAGATTGGACAACAAGGATTGTCTCTAAATGACATTCATCTAGGAGTTGAATAGCATTACTCATATTTTTAATGATTCATTTGATTTGGATTGGAATACAAACATTTCTTTTCTTACTCTTGTTTGTAGTTGTTGTTAGTATATAGTGCAATTGTATTAAAATTAAAAAAAAGTATTAATTGCGTGAAATTTCTACATAGTGAATCTTAGTTATTTAGTCAAAATTTCCATTCTATGTTTTCATTATATAGTGAATGTTTTTAAAAATCCCATATGGTGAATTTCCATGGTCCAATTCTCTACATAGATAAATTTGTCCCTAAATAGTGAAATTGTATCTATATAGGAAAGTTCTCATAAGGACTCTCTATATAGTGTTTGCTTTCTGCATATAGTGAATTTTTCTCCATATAGTGAAATTTTTTTCATATAGTGAATTTCTCTCCATAAGGACTCTCCATATAGTGAAAGTTTCTCATAAGGACTCTCTATATAGTGATTGTTTTCCCCATATAGTGAAATTTTCTCCATATCGGAACATTGTCTTATGAAATTCCTATATAGAGAATTTTTTCCCCTATACAGAGAAATATTATCTAGGTAAACTATATAGAGACACTCTCACTTTCTCTAGCTCGGACTTTTACTATAGATAAGTGTATTTCTATCTTGTAAATAATCTAGCAAATCCTTTTTTTTTACTATATAGAGATTGGTCAAAAGTTCCTTGTGGTGAAGCCTAAAAGTTGTTTGAAAGGGCAGAAGGTCAAAGATTGAAAGCCCATAGTGGAAATTGATGCGTTGGCCTGGAGCATGAAAGAAGATGCTAGGTGAAATTCAATTTTTGAAATGTTTGTGCCGGAGCGTGCCCGATAATGACTGTGGTGCTTAGCAGCAGTCATCTTTTGAAGACGCTGTCAAGGGCATAATATGGTTCATAAATGCAACGATTTCATTGTCATCCTCTTGAGTCCTTTCTAGAGTATGAAACCTCCTTAAGGCTTAGAGCTTCGGCATAGGGGGGAACATGGCCAGCCATGGCCAACGCTGGCAATCGGTGTCACCACAGGAACCAACTCTAAATCATTATCCGAGTCGAGTCAGAAAGTTCATGTATCCATACTAGTAGTGAATACATACGGGCCTTTGTATCCATACTAGTGAATACATATAACATAGAATGATACTAGTCTAGCAAACATTCTTGCAATTTATACTTATATATACCTTTGCTTCATTTTCAAAATAGGCATAGCAATGGATGATGGTGAGCCTAGTTCCCTTTCCTACATGAGAAAAACCAATAGCACTAGAATCACTATCCATAGCATCATCATGGTCGATAGTGTGAGACTCATGCATAAACAAATCCTCATCTTGCAAGGTAGCAGATATGGTATTAGGTCCATCACAGAGTTTTGAATTCCCTCTTATAACTTTCTATGCAATTCCAATAGGAGCAGAAGGACATCCACCAATTCCCCTACCACTAAGTCCAAACATAGGGAGAATAAGACATGTCACCGGTCTCACAAAAGCCTTGCCACAATAATTAGACTTACAGTCTTTGTTTCTAGACCCCACTACCACAATCATAGTAGTATGGAGCCCCAAAGTGGATTTGGAGGTTTAGGCATGGTAAATCTTTGCTACTATGTTGTAATTCTTTGCTATTATGACATGTGACCTGTCATATTGGCATGCAAAAATATAATTAAAATATACTTTAGGAGAAGTAGAACCAGCCAGCAAAATACACAATTGGTAGACGAAGAAATACACATAGTAGATAGCAGCATAGCACAAATGGAGTAGCATTAATGGAGTAGCATTGTAGTAGACAGAGGCCACAAATTGTAGCACCATATCAAGCAATAGTATGCTGTAATGCAGCCCAAAACATTCCAAAAGGAGGCGAAATTGGTCAAGGCTTTCATGCTTCAGCCCATACTTTAATTTTTGTCCCAAATCCACTTCATGGTCACATGCCAAGCAATAGAGCTTACAAGAATTATGTAGTACGCTGCAGCAACTTGGAAGCATTATGTAGCAAGATGCATCAATAGCAAGAAGTTGCTATGCACCCCAAAACAAATTGTCAAGGCTCCATTTACCCTACATTTGCCCCCAAATGAACCCCTCCTTCAATGCCACATGCCAAGCAATAGAAGTTGAAGTTAGAAGCATTATTTAGCATAAAAAATACACATGTTACCATGTAGATCATGCATATAATGCATATTGGCCGTAGAACATACAATTAATTATTAAGAATTATCAAATAGTAGCATGTAATTACAATAGTAAGAGGCTACTATGTAGCCCAAAACATTCCAAGGAAGGGGCCAACTTTATCAAAGATTTTAGCACATATTTGGTTCCAATTTTTTTTCCGACAAGTGTGTGCAAGATTTAGAGATTTATGCAACCAGTTATGCAAGCTCCTCACAAAAACAAATGACTATGATGATGGTGTTTTCTCTAGGCAAGATTACCTTGCCAAAGTAGCAGCTTAATCTTGTATGGAATGGTTTCTTCTCCATTCAAGCCTAGGCAGATATCAGTTGGTATGTGCCTTCTAGTTTTGCATCCTCCTTAAAATTGAGATGGAAGCATAGACACCAAAGCACATGAATAAAACAACAAACTTTGCAGAATTAATTAAACAAGATGCAAGGAAGGCAATATAGAGGACCAAGCACATACCTAGAAGGCAATATTATAGCTTTCTTAGGAGCGCTTGCAATTATTTCTTGCACTCAATCTATTGCCACGAAGGAGGATGAAATTTGTGATGAAATTTTGGATGACTTTCATCTAGAAGCAAGCAAGGGAAAAGAAAATGATGGAGGTATTGAAAGAAACTACACTCTTCAAGCGCTGTTAGGGAAAAGGCCACCACTGCTATATTGAACGGTGGGAAGGAGAAGCAAGAGAGCTATGCAAGACATTCTTGAAGTGGCACGTTGAGTGAGGCTAAGTTGGTGGGAAGATTGTAAGGAGGAGGAGGAGGAGGAAGCTTGTGAGTGAGGCTAAGCTGGTGGAAAGCTTGTGAGGAGGAGGAGGAGGAAGCTTGCGAGGAGGAGACGTTGCAGCCACGACAAAGGGGGAGCATTTTTAAAATGTGAAAACCAAAATGACTCATCCAAGCCGCTATGGTCTGAAGAAAGGGGCTCAGTGGGAGGTTCACCTTAAAAAAAAATAGTGTACCATGTGCATTCAAAAGGAGGGGTATTTTAATTTAACTTTTCAAAAAAAAAAAAAACAATAACAGGGGGATTTTTAAATTCAACTTTAGAAAAAAACCACTTAGTTCATAAGTAAAGAGGGGTGTTTTTATTGGTGGGAAAATTTTAGTTGTTTTAATACCCCATGAGCGCACGTGATCCCCCCCCCCCCCTCTCTCTCTCTCTCTCTCTATGTGCAAAATTGAAGCCCTATTCCTTCCTGAGATTGTTCATAAAAAAACATTGTCAGACAAAGTTTCTTCATATAAAAACTCTATCCAAATACCCGCAAGCACCGTGGCCCATTCGATTTCTCACTCCTCCCCTCCACCATTGATTAGGATAAAGTACTTTGTCACCACTTTGTCACGAGGTTGCGCATTGTGTAGAAATCATCAAAACTCATCAAAAGTCTCCATCGTGGCTTTTTGTGGTGTAATGAGAAATTTCCACTTTGTCTGCATTTGGGGGTTGCCAGATGATATGATACACACAAGCTCGTCAAGAACTTGGGATTATCCTTCTACAATTGGATGTGAGATCTATGCACACATGATGCTGCATGATTATCGGAGTGAGTTCAAAATTCAGGTAAGTAGAAGCATACATGGTGATGAAGTAATAACTGTCCCCTTCAAAGTTTGAATGGGTTGTGTTTCTCAGCCTAGCGAGTGGCCACGGCCGACTCTTCATGGCTTGTTTCCATGCAGGCAGGTGTTGTGCAGGTGCCAGAATGGCTGAAACGACTCCATGAATTTTTGATGCATCCAAATTTTAAACCGGATGCTCAGACGACCACCTCACGTGGGTACTCACTCAGCTCGATGCGCTCACTTGAATGTGAGCATTTGTTCCTGCGTGGAAACATGACACTAGATGTTCCTTCAAATCTTACCACTTGGGGTAAACTTGCAAAAAATAGGATGCAGCATCAGCTTGCATACATTTGCAAAACTCGAATGCAAATGTAGAATGCTACTACACACGGATCCTATTGCGATGTTTAAGTATTGACGTTTAGCGCATGTGGGTCACTAATCATCAGTATTGGAAGTGCGCCTTGTCAAGGGTCGCTATATAGCGACTTTAGTCAAATGTTGCTATATAGCGACCATTGCTAAAGTCGCTATATAACGACTTTTATCAAAATTGTAAGTGTCATTATATCATCATGGAATTGCCTCTGCCTACAAATTCCAAAGGCATACAGGTCTTTATTGGACATGTCAGCTATTATAGAACATTTATATTGCAGTATGCCATGATAGCCAAACCACTTTAAAAATTATTAGTGGAATTCTTATGGACAGAAGAGTGCGACCAAGCCTTTGAGCTTTTAAAGTGGCACCTAATCATAGCACCCATCCTTACATCTCCCAATTGGGATATTTATTTGCATGTTCATACCGATGGATCCAAGTATACAATTGGGAGTGTGCTTTGTCAACTTGGTGGACATAAGAAAGACTACCCATTCTACTTTTCCAGTCGACAACTCAATGATGCAGAGATCAACTATACCACCATAGAAAGAGAAGCCCTAGCAATGGTGTATAGTGTTATGAAAATTTGGCACTATCTACTAGTGGAAAATGATTTTGTCTTCTACACCGACCATCAAGCATTGCTTTATCTTGTGAACCATCTGTGTACAACAGGAAGAATAACTAGATAGCTCCTCTTACTTCAAGAATTTAACTTCAAAATAATGGTTCGCAAAGGTGCCCAACACTACATTGCCGAACCTCTCCTCGCCAAGGGCACAATGTTCCATAGGGACGGCATATTACTTCGGACCATCATTAATTCTCGCCTCAAGGAAGCAGCACAATTCCTATCTCTACAATCTTAGGGGTTAAGTGTGGCAAGAATCAACCCTTCCACTCTGCACATTTGTTTTGCTGAGTAGGAAACTAAAGCAAGATTGGATCCATCACTTAGTCATCTTATTCACAAAAAAACTGGATGGTTCATCAGGCCAAAAATGTAAAATTCCACACTTATTGGCTGTAATCCTCAATAAAGAGCTATAGGAATGAGAAACGACTTTGCCTCAGTGACCAAAACCTATTGAGGAGTTGGATATTCCCTTGTCACCAACATGGGAGTCATCACCAAATTCTCCTACTATCACATTGGCAAATGCGGATACCTCAAAAGAAATGCCTATTTTGGAGGTCAGAATTGAGGAATTACCCAAGAAGATGCTACAGCTCGGTGCACAACTGCAACCAATATATCTCCAACAATAGCAGCAGCAGCCAGAGCTTGAGGCAAGATTGGCACCATAGCCTGAGGCAAGATCAACACTAAAGCCTGAGGCTACATCAACACTAGCACCGCGATGCCATGCCAGTCCATGAGCCACAAGGGGAGCTAGTGCAAGATCAATAGTATGACTACTGTACCCAAGTGACTGCAATACCATTGGACAACCCCCAACAAGTACTACAGAATCATCAGGATGGCTACAGGGGCACTAATTGTATCATCAATATCGCCAGTCTTCATCACCGTCTGTCATTCTCCATCATCAAGCTAGCCACATGCTCCAAATGTCAGAACTATTTACTAGCTTGGCCAAGGAGGAACATGAATGAGAATTGGAAAGAAAGACTGCAGCAGCAATCGAAGACCAATTCCAGGGAATTGCTAGACAGGTCAAAGCACTTAGGGTGCAAATAGATGAGAAGGAAGTTGAAGAAATGCACATGAACCAAGCTCTCCAAGCTCAAGAGAAGGCAGTGAGGTATGTGACCTCCAACCTCTACCAAAGCCAAATACAGCTAATAGCAATAGCACAAGCAAAAGCAACCCTACAAACCTACTATAACTCCTTGACCTCCGGAGACACATGATTAGTAAATGGAGGCACTGGCACAAGCTCAACTCACTCTAATCCACAAAGAAGAAGAGCTCTAGGGTTGCCAAGACAAGATTGAAGACATGCAATAGCCTTTGGCAATACGCACATTCAAAATTGAAGAGCTTACAAGGGACTGCAGAATCTTAAAGGACCAACTGGATACCTCTAAAGGGGCCAACACTTCACAAGCACAAGTCTTGGACCAATGGTCCAATACCACTAAAGTCATTCCTCAACAAGCGCAGGTTACCTTGCAAATGAGAAATCTTAAGGAGGCATATACATCCATCTACCATAAATATAAAGAAAAAATGGATGAGATGCAATCCCAAAAGATAATCATCTCCAAGCTTGAACTCCAATTGCTAGTGCACAACAATGAGGAAATGGAAGACAACATCAATGAAGTTCCATTACAATGCATAATGGTGGTGTACCAAGAGCTTGTGGCCGCTATACACAAGCGAAAGATCACCTCAATGCACGAGTGCTTATCTAATGGAAGCAACTCCAAATTAGGATCATATCCCCTGATCCAATAATCAAATGGGAATGCTCCATAGGGACCAAAAATCTGCGCATAATTTGCCAAGTTTTGTCCAAAGATGAGAAAAATATCTTCTTCCTGTCTACACAGGCCGGGTTTATAGCACTCAAGACCGATGCTTTCATCAAATATGTAGGGTAGTCCTCCCCTCAGGGTTATTGCTGGGGTTTGTTGCCATTGCTGCAAAGGCCATCACTATTATTTGCAAGGCATGACATAACTGGCATCCCACCCTTGCAGTTGATGATCCCATCGCACTAACAAAAAGAAGTGTCAAAACTGAGGAAGACCATGCAATACAAAACAATTGGACTAAAAAGGGCCCTGTAAGGGAGCCTTTGGGTTGGTGACATGGAAGAATAAGGTGAATAAAATCCAATAGAATATTGGCTGGTGGAGGATAATAGAATATTGGATGTGGCTTGACTTCTTTATTTCTTTATTCAATGGCCCAAACAATGATGTGAGCACCCATTTGCTACCTCAACTCTCCCATCACGTTTTTTAACTGTAACCAAACTGAGAAGCCTAGTTTCTCAACCAAAATTGTACCATTTGACCTGAAACCAAATCCTCCCATCCAACTACCACACTTCTTTCATTCTCTCTCATTCCTCTTCCTTCCCCCTCACCATTTTGAATTTTTCTTTGCTCCAGCCCTCTTTTCAAATTTCTTGCTGGCTCCTAAGTGAGAAGATTTTTTCTCTATTCTCCCTCTCATGGGATGGAATCTCATGCCAAAATCTCATCACTTCTCTTCTCTACCTGCATTTCCCTCCCATTTCACTCTCATTCTTCCAAAACTTTATCCTACCTTGCTTCTCCTTCAAATCTCGCCACTTCCTCTCTCATATGAGATTCTCCCATGATCTGAAATCATTTCATTTAGGAAGACAAGGCACTCAATGTTTTGAGCAAGCCATGAAAGATGCAGGTTTTTTGGAGCTTAGAAGGAGCCACTCGATTAGATTATTTGAGAAAGCATCAAAGAGCATAGCCTGCCATGATCACAAAGAATATCAAAGCTACTTCAATCACTACAGATTTTTTTTCACAGAGGTATAGAAGATGCCATGCAATCTCTGGACGTGGACTGTTTTGGACCTTTGCATGTGCAGACAGAGGACATTTTTTTTGAGACATTGTCTTCCCAAAACCCTATGAGCTTAGGACAGGGAGGTACATCTGCCACGACAATATCATCCTTTTGCTCCTCAGAAAAGAAGACTATAAAGGCTTGGGAAGCATCATGGAAGAGGGAGCAAAGAAGAAGAAAGAAATGTAAGTTGGATGATGAAGATGATTTTTGCACAATGACAAAAAATGTTTTGTTGTTTATACAAAAGAAATTAGCATCCTCTTCAAAGAAGAAAGGTTCAGAGAAACTTCAGCAAGTGCTTCATGACCCACGCATCTCAAAGTATACAGGGGAGCAGAATGCAAGCCTAGCACTACTTTCTGCTCTGAAAGAATCTTAGGAAATCCTAAAGAATCCCAGGTCAAACGATGAATTGTTTGTCAAAAGAAGAACTCTCACTTTCTTGTTAAATGCATTGCCAAGAGACCATGAGGTATCCATTGGCCAGGTCTCTAGAATTTTAGATGTACATCCAAGAGCTTTTCATCATGCCCATCAAATTCTTTCCTACAATGAAGCTGGAGAGAAGCTTCCACTAGATTAATGCAAATGTCAGCTTCCAGTTTGTGCTTTTGATGAGGTAGTCCACAAAACTTGTTGTCAACTTCTGGACAGAGAACACTCGAGTGTCTCCAAACAAAAAGGATATATGTCACCAACGTGTTGCTAGAAAGCAATACACTAAGCATCCAACTCATTTTCTTGAAGAGTCGTAGGTAAGATTTTCATGTTTGTCTTGTGCTTAAATCCTTTCTATGTTCTTTTATGTGCTTGGTTGTGCTTTTTATTATTTTTTTGTGCTTTCATGTGCTTGTATGTGCTTTGTGCTTTTCTAGTTCATATGCTTTCATGTGCTTATGTGTTGTGCTTTTATGTACTTTCATATGCTTTCATGTGCTTATGTGGTGTGCTTTTTTGTACTTTCTTATGCTTTCATGTGCTTATGAGGTGTGCTTTTATATGTTTTTGTGTACTTATTTGTCCTTTCATGTGCTTTTGTGATATTTTATACTCTTGGTTGTACTTTTTTGTGCTTTCATGTGCTTTGATGTGCTTTTGTGGTGTACTTTTGTGTTCTTTTATATTCTTGATTGTGCTTTTTTGTGCTTTCATTTGCTTTTGTGGTGTGCTTTTTTTGTGCATTCATGTGCTTTTGTGGTGTGCTTTTATATTCTTGGTTGTGCTATTTTTTGCTTTCATGTGCTAAATTCATGTGCTTTTATATGCTTTTTTTCATGTTCTTTTGTGTGCTTTTATATTCTATGTGCTTTTTAAAGCTTTCATGTGCTTTTGTGGTGTGCTTTTATATTATTGGTTGTGATTTTTTGTGCTTTCAAGTGCTTTGATGTGCGTTTGTGGAGTGCGTTTGTGTGCTTTTATATTCTTGGTTGTGCTTTTTTGTGCTTTGATGTGCTTTCAAGTGCTTTTGTGGTGTGATTTTATGTGCTTTTTTTGTGCTTTCATGTGCTTTTGTGTGCTTTTATATTCTTTGTGTGCTTTTTTGTGCTTTCAAGTGCTTTGATGTGCTTTTGTGGTGTGCTTTTGTGTGTTTTTATATTCTTGGTTGTTCTTTTTTGTGCTTTCATGTGCTTTTGTGGTGTGCTTTTATGTGCTTTCATGTGCTTTTGTGTGCTTTTTTGTGCTTTCATGTGCTTTTGTGGTGTGCTTTTATATTCTTGGTTGTGATTTTTTGTGCTTTCAAAACCTTTGATGTGCTTATGTGGTGTGCTTTTGTGTGCTTTTATATTCTTGGTTGTGCTTTTTTGTGCTTTCATGTGCTTCCATGTGCTCTACACATATGAAGAAATATCATTTTAGAAATTTAAATTTAAATAGATGTAATGCATCATGTGAATTCTTCTTCTTCAATAAACTTTTGGACTTCAAGACATACATTAGCAACATCACAAGCTCCAGGCATCTCATTTGCATCACCATTCCCTTCAAGTCCTGCATCACCTCCAAAACAACTTGCTCATGCATGACTTTGTGTCTTTTGATATGAAGAGTCCATATCATCCATGCCCACCATTCTCATATCATCCTCCATGAAGGTCCTGAAAGAACAACTAAGGGAACCTTAGCAAAAGCAATGCACCACTATGGATAATCCAAAGTAAGAAATTACATTTCTCTCATATTCTCCTCTTTAGAGCACCTACTGAGGTTCAAGATGCTTCTTTTCTTGAAAAAAACAATCATGGATCACATATTGATCTTGCAACTGTACGGTCACATGGTAACATGGGAGATCTCCTCAAATGGTGCTATCAATACTCACAGAGTTTATAGAGACTATGATAGGCCATGATAGAAGGTAGGTGAGGTTTGAGGAGGGATGAGAAAGACCATGAATGATTACGAGGGAGGAGAAGCAAGTGGAGGACTAGGTGTGAGGATGAAGGCAGACGAATACACATGAGTAGGAGGAGTAGAAGCAACAGGAGTAGGCGTGAGCATGAGGAGGAAAGAGGAGCTTGCATGAGTAGGAGGAAGGAGGATTAGGCATGAGCATGAGGGAAGATGAGAATGGATGAGCATGAGGGAGGAGGAGGAGCAGGAAAAAGCAATAGGGGGGGAGGAGGAGGATGCATGTGGGAGGAGGGAGGAGGAGGAAAAAGAAGTAGGGGGAGGAGGAGGATGCATGTGGGAGGAGGGAGGAGGAGGCGTGTGGACAAAGGGAGGAGGAGGCGTGTGGACAAAGGGAGGAGGAGGGGGGGAGGGAGGCAGTGGGAGGGAGGAGGAGGAGGAGGAGGAGAAATGGGACGTGTGGAAGAGGAGGAGGGAGGAGGGAGACAAGGAGGAGGATGAGGGGAGGAGGAGGGAATTCAAATTCAAAATTCAAAATTCAAAAGTTTGACTTTGGAGGATGGGGGGAGGAGGGAGAGAGAGGGAATTCAAATTCAAAATTTGAAATTTTGACTTTGGGAAAAATGCCCCCTCCTTGGTGTAAGAGGTGTAAGAGGTGGCCCCCTCCTAGATGTAAGAGGTGAAAGAGGTGGGATCAACTGGTTGGGCTTAACCCACCTAGGTAGGGGGGTTTAGGGCTCCCTTGGACCCCAGAAGAGGACTTGCATTAGGCCTAATCTATTTCTTAACCCATTCCTTATGAGGCCCTTTTGAGACCCCAATTTTCCTCTAATGTAAGGAGATCATCCACATATAGAACAATAATAGCATATTTTCCACCTTTCCTGTACACATACAAGTTAGCATCTAAGACACATCTTTTGAAGTTTAATTTATGAAAGAGTTTGTCTATCCGTTGGTACCATGCTCTTGGGGCCTGTTTCAGCCCGTACAAAGCCTTTTTCAGCTTGTATACCTTGTTCTCAGAATGGGGGGCCTCAAACCCTAGTGGCTGAGCCACGTACACCTCCTCCTTGAGGTCACCATTCAAGAATGCTGATTTAACATCCATTTGATAAACTGGCCACTTTTTATGAGCAGCCACCGATAGTACTGTGTGAATAGTGGTCATTCTGGCAGTCGGAGTGAAAGATTCCAGAAAATCAAACCCTTCAACCTGTGAAAACCCTTGTGCAACCAATCTAGCTTTGTAAGTTTTCAAAGTCCCATTGGCCAAGACTTTATCTTCCAAATCCACTTGGTGCCAACAATAACCCTTCTGTTAGGTGGTCAATCTACTACCAGCTCCCAAGTTTCATTCTTCATGATGCTATCATATTCTACTTGCATAGCGTTTTTCCAATCTCGGTCTGCAAGTGCTTCCTCCAAACTCACAGGTTCCTTTACTTCTGCAATAATCTCAGCCATCAAGGCCATATTGACTATGTGAGCAGAAGCCCTCCTTTGCTCCTTGATTCTCTGATACCACCTTGGTCCATCTGCATGCTGCTCAACAGACATAGGCATCTGGTTATCATGGTCATAGAGCTGCCTTACCCATCATGGCAATGGCTTTTCCGGTGGTGTAACAACAAGTTAGTGATGTATACCTTCATCATCTGATATTTCCTCCTCCTTTATAGCTCTTGGGACAGGTCCATAGTGAATTACCTCTTCACTTGATGATAAAGTGGAAGAGCTCTTCTTTGCCTCCACTACATGTGGCTGCTCCCTGAACACCACATAGCGGCTCGCTATGATCTTCTTTGCCTCTCGGTCATACAACTTATAGGCTTTCTTCTCATCACAATAGCCTAAGAAGATACATTTGGTGCTTTTTGGTTGTAGCTTGTTTCTCTCCTTGTCTGGTACATGCATTCACACCCAAACATTCTGAAGTGGGAGACAGATGGCTTCTTACCGCTGTAAGCCTCATGTGGTGTTTTACCTTTGAGTTCCTTTGTATAGCTGCAATTAAGGATGTAAACTACAGTATTGACAACCTCAGCCCAAAAGTGGTTTGGAAGTCCAGCACCTTTCAACATACACCTCCCCATCTCCACGGTGGTTTGCATTCGGCGTTCAACAATAGAATTTTGCTTAGGCATATGTGATGTCATCGTTTGTCGCTTGATCTCTTTGCTCTTGCAAAAATCGCTAAACTCTATAGAAACAAACTCACCACCACCATCCGATCTAATTTTCTTCACTTTTCTCCTTGTTTCATTTTCAACAAGTTGTAGCCATTATTTTAATCTACCAAAAGCTTGAGCCTTTTCATGAAGAAAGTACACCCACATCTTCCTGCTATAGTCGTCGACGATCAATAAAAAATAGAAAGATCCTCCCAAGGCCTATGTAGACATCTTATCGCACAAGTCAACATGCACCAACTCTAGAGGAGCGTTTGCTCTATTCTTGATTTCTTGTGGGAATGCCTTTCTCTGTTGCTTGCCCATCATGCAAGCTTCACACGATTCTTTGATTTTTGCTACTGCAGGCAAGTGAGCAACCATACCTTGCTTCTGCATCTCCTTCAGCACTGCAAATATGATGTGGCCAAATCTTTCATGCCAAAGTCTACTTGTGCTCACTCCAGCGGTGGCTATAAGAGAACTTAGCTCATATAGGTTGTTCCTCCTTACTCCTATGCCAACAAGATTGCCAGCACTATCCAAAATTTTTGCTCCTGTCTTGTTGAACCTCACTTCATGGTCAAGGTCAGTTATGGAAGCAACTGATAGCATATTTCTCTTGATTTGTGGAACATACAGCACATTAGATAGTTTCTAAAAATCTCCATTTACAGAAACAAATGAAATCGTACCTGTACCCTCAATAGGGCATTTTGCATTATTTCCAATGATGGGTTCCTATAGAGGCTATAGGGAACAATATAGACCCTTCTTGTAGGTCATGTGATGGGAGGCACCACTATCCAACACCCATGGATTAGTGGTTGAAGCTTCTTGAATTGAGGAGCACTCTTCCTCAATGGCCAGAAATAGATCCAACTCTGCTTCCACTATGTTAGCTATCTCTTTTCCCTTATCTGTCTTCTTCAGGGTACCATTCTGTTCATCTACTTTCTTGACCCAGCAATCTACAATCACATGGCCCTTCTTCTTGCAGTAGAAGCATTCTCCCTAAAACTTAAAATCATCGGATCGCAGAGTGCCCTCATCGTGGTAGCCCAGCTACTTTCCAACCACTCTGCAGAGATTGTGGCATAGGACATGCATGTATGGATTGTCTCAGGAAAAATAAGATCCCAGAAACAAACAGAGGTTAAGCCTGATGTCCCCATCGGCATCATTGGGGTAGACCATCAAAGTGTGGGTCCAGCAAGTGTAAAGTCACAACCTGTCAATGTAATTACACGCCAACAGAAAGAGGCCACCAAGGACCCTAACATTCCAATCCAACCAAAGAGACTTCTGAAAAAGAAAGCACAAGTGCCTCCACCTCTGCTAAGCAATGAGCAACCGAGCTCATCCACATCAACTCCCGAGCCTCAAATAAAAGAAGCTCCATACCCAAATGCAAAGGTGGAGAAGGCTCGTTTTCAGGTACTTCAACAATGGGTCCAAAATGAACAAGCTCAATTTGAGGCTGAGAAACAAGCTCAAGACCCAATCCATGACTTGGCCCCACAAATTATTGATACTGTACTACTCGAGCCTTTGTTCCAACAATAGACTCCACAATAGAATGTACCACCACATCAACTTGAAGGAGCCGCACTCTCTAGCCTCCTGAGTTGCCCTGTGTCAATTCCCATTGGAATCCTCCTACAGAACTGCCCCAATCTCTGGGAGAGTTTCAAAGGATGGATTAAACTTGCAAATCCCCTCCACCTATAAACGACATTGAAGATATCCCTGTGCGGATGGGTGAGAGATATGACATATGCAACATTACTGTGTCTTTGATCCACAAGGCATATAATGAAGTCCAAGCCATAGTGGATGGTGGAGCAGGTGTCAATGTCCTATCAAAGGAGCTCTATGAAGAATGGGGTCTCCCACCAATGCAAAAAGCTAATTTCAACATACGCCTTGCCGATGATTCACGGGCTAAACCCTTGGGAATAGTGAATTGGCATGTCCACAAAGATCGCAGGAGTCCACTTTTCCCTTCAATTCACAATCTTGGATCTCCCCAAAAAATCCTATCAAATCTTGCTGGGACGTCCTTGGTTACGGGAAGCATCAGTCCTCCATGACTGGGGAACTGATAGACTGACAATCCAGAATCGAGACACTGCAGTTAGGGTGAATGTGGGGATAGGAGCTATTAAACCAATTGTTCCTAGAGCAATGGATGACACATCTTCCATGACAATCTCAAGCAAATTAACTCCCTTGCAACAGCATGCCATAGTAGGTGACTCACAAAGCAATGTCAATAATTGGATACAAACATTGGCAACCATCGACAACTGCCATTCATTAGACCCCATCTTCTCACAGATCGATGCTAAGGCGCTACAGGTAGATCCTCCACTCCAACATGAAGAACCAATCGATCTAGAGATGCCATTCTTTATGGCTAACCTCGAGTGGGATAATGAACCTGAAGAAGGTACCCATACCAATGATGACTCAGATTTTCCTTGGGACCATGAAACAGAGGCTGCAAATGCTAAAATTAAAGATCAAATCTTTAATAATGACTTAGCCATTCTGCATGCCCTAATGGCAGTCGAGCTCCCAAAAGTTGAACCTCCGCAATTGAATAACAGTAGAAGATCCTGCAAGAAAGTTGCAGGAGGAAATCGCAGAAAAGCCAAGGCCGAGCACTTCAATGAATTCGAACAAGTCCAATCAAGGATCATCGAATTGTACCTTGCAAAGTCAGTTCCCTCAAAATCAGAACCACCGCCTCTTGAATGGTCCCCTGAGGGACTGGAAGGAGTATGTGCAGCACATGAACCCTTACTTGGAAACACCTTACCAGTGGAAAAGTTACCCCACAGTTCCCAACGTAAGAAGTTTCGGAAATATAAGCCACATGTGCGGATGAAGCTCGATCAAGCGACTTCAAAAAAAGAAAGAAAAGAAGATCCTAACAAATTAATAAATGCAACTATGCCACCCAGTACACATGACACATGTCAGGCTAGTTCAACCCCATCAGAGGCCGATCTTCGAGAAGTGCCAGAATACTTCAAAAATTATACAAGTGGCAGTGCACCAATAGCAATGCCAAGACCACTCAGAGAATCTGAAGTTCAAGAAACCGATAGCATTGGAGAAACTCCAATCTATGAGGGACCGGCAAAAACACACACAATAAACCTCGCCCTTGAAGGGGAGGAAGAAAAATTGGTTTTCATTGGGAAACAGCTCCGTCAAGGAGATGAAACCAAACTCAAAGAACTCCTAATGGAATACCGTGACTGCCTAGCATGGTCATACAAAGAGATGAAAGGAATTTCACCAGAAGTGGCAGTACACACGATACCTATAAGGAAAGGTGCTCACCCTAAGGTATGTGGACCTTATCGCACAAATCCTAAATATGGCACCATGGTTTATGATGAGTTGGAAAACTACTAGATGCCGGATTCATCTACGAGATAGAGCACATTGATTGGGTTTCACCCATTGTCATTGTACCTAAATGCAATAAGAAGCTCAAAATATGCGTAAACTCAAAAAATGTGAATGCCGCCACAATTAGGGATCACTATCCCCTACCCTTAACAGAAACAGTGTTGGAAAAGGTGGCAGGATCCGAAATATATAGCTTCTTAGATCGCTTCAGTGGCTATAACCAAGTGCAAATTGCTCCTCAAGACCAATCAAAAACAACATTTGCTACAGAATGGGAACTTTTGCATATAGAGTCATGCCATTCGGCCTTTGTAATGCCCCAACCACATTCCAGCGAGTCATGTTCACAGCTTTCAAGTCATTTTTGAATAAGTTTTTACAGGTGTTCTTGGATGATTTGTGCATCCATTCAAACAAACAAGACCACTTCAAATGTCTTGAAGAAGTACTAATCAAATGCAGGGAGTATGGCATCTCCCTAAATCCAAGAAAATGCCAATTCATGGTCACCCACGGAGTTGTTTTGGGATACATCGTCTCTCAACATGGGATTGCAACTGACATGGACAAAATCAAAATCATCATGGAATTGCCTCCTCCTACAAATTCCAAAGGTGTACAGGTCTTTATGGGACATGCCGGCTATTATAGAAGATTTATATTGCAGTATGCCATGATAGCTAGACCACTTTACAAATTATTCGTGGAGTTCTTATGGACCGAAGAGTGCGACCAAGTCTTTGAGCTTTTAAAGTGGCACCTAATCACAGCACCCATCCTTATATCTCCCAATTGGGATATTTATTTTCATGTACATACTGATGGATCCAAGTATGCAATTGGGAGTGTGCTTTGTCAATGTGGTGAACATAAGAAAGACTACCCCTTCTACTTCGCTAGTCGACAACTCAATGATGCAGAGATCAACTATACAACCACAGAAAGAGAAGCGCTAGCAATGGTGTATAGTGTAAAGAAATGCTATCTACTGGCAAATTATTTTGTCTTCCACACAGACCATCAAGCATTGCTTTATCTTGTGAACTGTCCGTGTACCACAGGAAGAATAACCAGATGGCTTCTCTTGCTACAAGAATTCAACTTCAAAATCGTGGTCCGCAAAGGTGCCCAACACTACATTGCCGATCACATGTCTCGGGTCAAGTCAGGAGAAGAAGCCACTGGAGTAGAAGACAACTTACCAGATGCCACACTATTTCAAATAGATGCTGTTCCAGAGTGGTGTGGAGATATCATTGGGTACTTGATGGCAGGAAGACCACCCCCTGACATGAAAGTAGTAGATGCCAAAAAATTGATTCTAAAGGATGTACCCTATCAACTCATTGCAGGACAACTGTACAAGATGGGCAAGGACTAGATATTAAGAAGATGTGTAATGCCTCATGAGATCATGCCAATCTTGAGTGAAGTCCATGAAGGCATTGCAAGAGGACACTTCCAAGGGGAAGCCACAGCAAGAAAAGTTCTCCTCGCAGGCTACTGGTGGCCAATAGTATGGGTAGATGCATATGAATATGTAAAAGGTTGTGATGTATGCCAATAGACTATTTAACCACAACACAAAGACTTCAATCCCCTAACACCAATTGTTGCACAAAAACCATTTGAAAAATGGGGGATTGACTATGTGGGTCCCATACATCCAGCAGCAAAAGGAACACAGGCACGCTACATCATTGTGGCCACTGATTACTTTACAAAATGGGCTGATGCTAAAGCAGTCAGAAAGGCAGATGCTAGAAGCACAGCAAGATTCTTATACGAAAATGTGATCACCTGATTCGGATGCCCCATTGAAATTGTGTCGGATAGAGGCACACATTTTGTCAATGCGGTCATCCAAGAACTCTTGTCTGGCTTCAATGTAATCCATAGAAAAAGCACACCCTACTACCCCCAAGGGAATGGACTAGCAGAATCCACCAACAAAATAATATGCATTATCCTCACCAAGGTAGTAGAACCACAACGTTTTGATTGGGCAGAGAAATTGAATGCAGCCTTATGGGCATACAGAACCACATTCAAGGTCAGTACAGGGAACACACCTTTTCAATTGGTGTACGGCCTTGAAGCTGTGGTCCACTCGAATTTGTAATACCAATTCTATGCATCGCAGAGTACAGGAACGCTTGGGTGACCATGAATCCTTGAAAGAAAGGCTCTATCAGTTGGAAAAGCATACAGAGACAAGACTAGTCACCTACCATGCCATGACAATAGAAAAATGTAGAAGAAAGGCATGGTTTGACAAAAACCCTAAAGCTAAATACATCAAGGAAGTCCTGTTATACAATGCCAAAGTACACAAGGGGAAACTAAAGTATCTAGGTCAAGGACCATACTGAGTACGAAAGATGAATCCCATCGGAGCTGTGCTGCTTGAAACATTGTATGGAGTCCAATTCAACACAACAATAAACAGGAGCCGACTAAAGTGCTACTACATCAACACACAAGCCATCCCTGACAAAAACGAAGATTTGGGAAACCAAGTCTTCCTTAGTTAGGATTAGATTGTATCACGAGCTCTCACTTGCATATGTACGTCTTTGCACATATAGGTAGCATCAATCGATTTTACTCATGGCGCAGAAGTGATGAACGAGTTCTAGCTACCCTATGAAAATCCCAACAAAAAAAGCATATAGTTAGTCCCTACCTAGCTACTAGGTCATGTGCACTCACACGCTTTCGCTTAGACACATAGATGATTGCATGAATAATTATACAACACACTTTCATTCCACACTCTCAAAGGATGTATAAAAAAAGATCTCTCTCCCACACACACACAGAAAGGTCATACTGGCATGCCAATCAATCTAATGATCAATGGTACACTACATGCACATGGATGCAGGTTCAGAAAAGATGCCGCCACTAAAGACGATGCGCAGAAAGAGCCCACTGCCTCAACCACGGGACCCCCCCTCCAGAGTTCACAGCCATCTACATCCTCTCAACCACGGAGACCACCGGCATTCGTGGTCCAAAGCGATAGCTCCGAAGAAGATTTAGTGCATGACCAAGCAGAACAAATGCCACCCCAGTCACAACCGGCCTACACAACCATTAACAAGGCCCAATCACTAAAACTTGTCTGGCCACCCACATTGACTTATGCTCTTTCCCAGGAACCAACATCTTACTTAGAGCAACGGGGTCTAGGCAGTTTGCATGAGAGTCTCAAATCCTTGGAGGACAGTCCTACCCTGACCACCTACATCAAGGACTTTCTCCATTCTTACTACTCTAGTAATGCAAAGGATGGCAAGTACGGTACAATCACTGTACAACAGAGCCCACTCAACATTATCCTCGATAGTACAGTCATTCAAAGGGCTTTCTCACTGCCAAAACAAGGTGGCAAATACCCTAAATGGTCTATTGATGCAAAGTTTATCGAAGTACAGTCTCTCTTGACCAAGGGCACACTGATCCATAGAGATGGCATATTGCTTCACACAATCCTTCACAATCACCTCAAGGAAGCAGCACAATTCCTATCCACAATCCTGGGAATTAAGTACGGCAAAGATCGCTCCCTTCCACTCTGCACATTTGTTTTGCTAAGTAGGAAGCTAAAACAAGACTGGGTCCAGCACTTCGTCATTTTCTTTACCCAAAAACTCGATGGTTCTTCAGGCCAAAAATGTAAAATTCCACATTTATTGGCTATAATCATAAAAAAAGAACTACAAGAAAGAGAAATGACTCTGCCCTAGTCACCAAAACCAATTGAGGAGTTGGACATACCCTTCTCACCAGTATGGGAGCCGTCACCAACTTCTCCAACTATCACATTGATAAGTGTAGATGCCTTAGTAGAAGTACCTATTCTGGAGGTCGGGATTGCGGAATCGCCCCGCGAGATGCTATAGCTCAGTGCACAATTGCAACCAATAAGTCTCCACCAAGATTGCAAAGACAAGCTTGAAGACATGAAACAATCCTTGGCAGTACGTGCCTTCAGCATTGATGAGCTTACAAGAGAATGCCGAATCTTAAAAGACCAACTTGCTACCGTTCAAGAGGCCAGCACTTCATAAGCCCAAGTCTTAGACCAATGGTCCAATACCACTGAAGACATTCCTCAACAGGCAAAGGTCACCTTGCAAATGAGAAAGCTTAAGGAGCCATACACAACCATCTACCATCAATACAAAGACAAAATGAATGAGATGCACTCCCAAAAAATAATCATCTCCAAGCTTGAACTCCAATTGCTAGTGCACAACAATGAGGCATTGGAAGACAACACCAATGATGCCCCACTACAATGCACAACCGTGGTGTACCAAGAGCTTGTGGCTGCTCTCAAGTGGAAGATCACCTCAATGCACGCGTGCTTATCCAATGGAAGCAACTCCAAATCAAGATTCCATCGAGACTAAAACCCTACGCATAATTTGCCAAGACTTGTCTGAAGATGAGAAAAATATATTTTGCTTGTCTACACATGCCGGGTTTATAACACTCAAGACGGATGCTTTCATTGCATGTATGCCTCATGGTAGTCCTCCCCTCAAGGTTATTGCAAGTTTGTTGCCATTGCTACAATGGCCATCCCTGTTATTTGCATGGCAAGACAACCGACATCCCACCCATGCACTGATCATCCCATCACACCAGCAAAAAGAAGTGTCGGCAGATGACAAGGCCTATCTCACATCCAAGTACCCATATCTAACCACTCTTTCTGCCAACATCATAACCTCACTTCCCCTTGCTGCTACCACCCTCTTAACCTTCCCCGAGATCCATCCTAACATCTATTCCCTCCATCGTCTCTTTGCTCATGCCTCTCACCATTTTCATCTTACCCAACAGTCACAAACTTACGAGCCCCTCATACCTAGCTTTTTCCCCTCCCTTGCTAATCGACTCGAGGTCCTAAGCTACACGTATACTACAATCGACAACTCTACTATCTCTGTAGGTGAAAAAAAGCCTCGAAACCCTGCATACTAAGAATACCCAGCTCTTCCTACAAAAGCACTAGGAAAGAGCCAACATGTTGTTTTTTGAACTAGATTTGACAACTCAAAACAAAAGATTTGATGATTAAGTACATACTTCCTATGATGCATATCTTACTAAGGATAGATCGATACTATTCTACTGCTTAATATGATCATGAAAATCTTGCTATTAAATTATTTGCGAGTACATTGAGCTACTATTATCTAAGAACATCAATACATCACCAAATTATTCTCTTTGAAAGGTGGTGTACATGTATTGGCCTTCATTTAAAAACTTTTCAATGTTTACATTGAGCTACTAATACCTAATAACATCAATACATCACCAATTCTCTTTGAAAGGTGGTGTACATATTGACCTATATTTATGTACTAAGAACATCAATGCATAACCAAATCTCTTACAAAGGTGGTCTACATAAACATTTTCATAACTTCTTATGAATTGAGCTACTATCACCTAAGAACATCAATAGATGACCAATTCTCTTAGAAAGGTGGTGTAAATAAACACCTTTATGTATAACTGGTGTGCACACACCTTTATGACCATTTCTTTTAGAAAGGTGGTGTACAAAACCCCTTAAAAAGGTAGTGTACATAAATCCTTTTATGTGTAAGTGGTGTACATATACACCTCACTTGGTATTAAAAAACACCTTAACTATAAAAATACATTGACATAAAGTTTAAAATACACCATTAAGTATAAAATGGACCTGATAAACAATCTTTATACACAATAATGAGAGTAAAGAAATAAAAAAAGTAGTTAACTTTTTATTAGATATTCGCTTTACATAGAATTTCAAAACTTGCAAAGTTTAAAACTTGTGATTACAAAGCCATCAGCCATCATGTTCCTCAATACCAATGTCCTCAATGCCAGGCCTTTGACTACTAGGGTCTTGACTAATAGGCTGCTCTAAGATAGTACCAATGTCCTCAATGCGCCCTTGACTACTAGGGTCCTAACTAATAGGCTGCTCTAAGAGTAGAGTCTCAGAAGCAGGGTCCTGGCTAGTATCGTCCTGCCTAGTAGTTTGCTCTTCAGTTCCAAGCACCTAACTAGTAGGCTGCTTAGAGTCTCATGACCAAGTTCTTGGTGAGTAGGGTCCTCGCTACTAGGTTCCTGACTAGTAGGCTGCTCTGGAGTTTGTAAGGTCATGGTTGAAGAGCCATCTATGCCTCATGGTAACTCCTCCTAATCATGCTTTGCCTCGTCCATATCTTCTTTGGGTAAGACTTCCTTGCTTGATCCACTTGCATGTCCTTCACCCAAGACCAAGGGTGCCTTCCTCACTTTTAATTTCAAGGGAAGTGCTTCTAGCTCTTTAGCCTTACCTTTTCCTACGACGTGTTGTACTACTACTTCTTGCTGTCGTGGGCCTTCCCGTATGATGAGTGGGACCTCCTTGACTCTAGTTGACAATTGATCACCCTTATTCTTTGTGCAAATTTATTCTTGGTGTAAGTCGTCGGATGTAGAGCTTTCATCCTCATCATCACCTGAGCTAGAATCATCACCCTCAGACTCACTACCCTCTTCTTCGACATTTTCCTCACTAGCCTCTTCTTCGATATTTTCCTCTTCAAAGAAGGTAATGCAAGTGTAATATGTGTCAAAGAACTCAATCTGATGGGGGGTATCAATGACATTTACATTTCTACCTTGTCATAGCAATTTCTCAGCAGAGCAAAACCCATTCGATACAATGCTACTTCCCACCCATCATCATTCAGTAAATTCTTTGTCATCTCTAGTATCACATCAGGATCCATTGGCTTTTTATAATCGACCATTGATGCATCAAGCTTAACCTTATTGTCCTCAAAGTAATGAAGCTCAAGAGTCCTTAAAGGAATTTTAATTAGATTGCCACCACCCCTAGATAAGAAGCACATCAAGAAAGGCTGCAAGACTTGAATGGCAGTGCCTTCCAAGATAGTCATATGATTGTGTAGGACTATACCATGGTATACTTTTGAAATTAAATACCCAAATGCAAATGTCAAACTCGCATACAAGGAATCCCTTTGTGATTCTACACATGGCTTCTCCCAATCATGACTGCTCATTGTTATGAAATACTCTGTATCAATGCCATTGATGTGTGCAAAATTTGCATCATTCTCTCATAGCAAGATATCATAGGAGAAGCTGAATGGAGAACCATCATCTAAACCACCAATTGCTCTACCTTGGGCAGTGGACTGGAAGGCCTTTTTCTTGATGTCCATATATTTTGTCTCAACAACCTTTGGCATTTTAGCTCTTAAATCCTTTGTTGGTGTGGCATCTGCATTCGTTGAAGCCAACCACTTTCTAGCCCATGTCTCATCACAAGGAGTTGACCTAGGCTAAGTGCTTTCTTCTTATCCACATCAATTGACTTGTGCCGAGAGAGCAGCCTCACTTTGAATCATTTGGGTGACCACTTCATCCAAGTTGCTATGCTTGCTCTTCTTTCCAAAGAAGCAGTCACCGCTTAGGATCTTCTTGCATACTTCTTGTATTATTGCATTTGAAACAAACCTTAATGCTCTCCACCAAACAATAGACATTGGTTTCATTATTTCTTTCCTCTGAGTTGTAGTGTGCTCTGGTGCCTCAAAGGATATCTTTATTGTTTCATATGCTTGGCAAACATCCACCATGCTCTGAAACATTGAGTCCTCATGGAAGACAATGCAAGTAACATCCCTGTATCTTGCAATGGCAGTGTTGAGATCCTTTTCCTCAAGCTTATTACTTAGTATGCCTTGCATATTGCTTATAACACCTTTCAAGCATCTATAGAACTGAGTCCTCATAGCCATGTACTCAAATGTAAGTCTACTGCCCTTCACTGTTTGTGGCTTTCCACAGCCCACCCATAACTCCCTTGCCTTTATCAGGATCTCAGAAAGAGAAGAGCTTTTTTTCAACCTAAATGGAGTAGAATTTAGCCTTTTTGATTCTAGAATGTACCAAGTTTCCTTTTCTTCCCTCATCAAGGGCGATCCTATAAGCTTCACAAAAGTGTTGCCCATCAATGGGCTCAAACTTGCATCTTTCCAAGAATCTATTCTTTGCCAGCATGTATCTCTTCTTGATGTCAGTCCCATATCGGCTTTGGTACAAAGCCTCTCCAAGAACAAAGTCACTCCTTCTAAAGTTCTCAAAAGCATCAAGAAAGTCCATGCACTTTTGAAATGTGACATCAGGAAATGTAGGATCATCTTCTTAAAGTCTCTTAAACGCTATAGGATGAAGAGTGCTATTAGTGGCAACTGGAGTTCTTGTTTTCCTCGTATCTTCATACAATTTGCATGCAAATGTCTTATCTAGATTTCTTTGATTTGTGAACAACAAAGCTGGATCAATAAGCATTGTGGCCATGCTGAATTGTGAAAATCCCCAAATGTACCCCTCATCCTCTAGAGGACGTAAGTCTGCCACACTTATAGAAAAGTCTGCGAGACTTGTATCTTCTTCTTATAGATCCTACTGATCATCACTATCCAATTTTTCGCCTGGTTTTAAATAACTTGCACTTGAACAATCTGCACGTGGAGTAGGAGTTATTTTGGCTCTCTTTTGGGGAATAGATGTGGAACTTGAATTTGCTCCATGATCACTCCTTCTGGTTCCTGTAGTTGCAAAAGTCGATGGTGTAGGTACAGTTGGAGATGCTGTAGTTATTGTCGCATTTATTATAGTTACTCTTGCTGGAGATATCGTAGTTATCACCACAGATATTGGCGGTACAACTTGAGGACTACATGTTATAGATGTCGTACTTGCTGCTGAAGGTACAACATTACCACTTGGAAATGCATCCCACATTTTCTTCATTGCTTCTAAGGCACTAAGTAATTCTTGGGATCCTTCAATTGAATCTGGTAAGGGCTTCAAGAAGTGCTTGTGTGTAACTCATAACTTCTAGACCACAACGTCATTCTTCCCTTTGCACACAAATTCTATCAAATTGTTTTCTTTAATGTTGATGGTTGAGACCATGCCACCATTTCTTACTGCCTTTGGAGAATATTTCACGCTTGGCACATTCTTGGTAGTGATCACCAAAAAATACTTTGATTTGCGCTCCATAAAATACCAAGCATGTTTAAGATATTTGAAAAGACACCTTGGAACCAAAACTCGAAGCCATAGTTTTCTGCAAAGCAATGAAAAACAAAAAATGAGAATTACAATGATTTTCAAACTCAAAATATTAAAAAAATTACTAATTAAATATTTAAAAATTAATTAAAATTTCAAAAGTTAAAATATATTTTTATATTTCTAGATACTATTTTTTTATCTAATATTTTTTTACATAAATAATTTAATTCAAAATATTTTATAAACATAGATAAAAGAATTTAATTTATTTTTTTTAAAATTTTATTTTATTTATTTATTTATCTATATATTTAAATTTTAATTTGATTTTTCTAAAATTTTATTTTATTTAATTTTACTTTTTTAATTTTTGTTAAATTTAATTTATTTTGATTTAATTTTTTTTTAAATTTATTTTAATTTCTCAAATTTATTTATTTATTTTTAATTTATTTTATTTTAACTTTTTAATTTCTTTTTAAATTAAATTAAATTAATTTTTTTGGTCGTTCGAAAGGGCCCCCACTCTTCTTAAGGGAGGGATTAACCTCCCCTAAGCCCACAAAGAGGGGGCCTGTTGCGCGCGCAATAGGCCCCCCCTTTAGGAGCTTAGGGGAGGTGATTAACCTCCCCCTGAAGTTGTTGCGTGCGTAATAGGCTAGCCTGTGGGTTGGCCTATTGCACGCGTAACAGCTTCAGGGGGGTTAATCCCCCCCTCCTCTCCTCCACCTCCCTCCTCTCCTCCGCCTCCCTGCCTCTCGCCTCCTCTCCTCCGCCTCCCGTCTCCCGCCTCTCCTCCGCCTCCCACCTCCCTCCTCTCTTCCTCCACCCCGTCTCCCGCCTCTCGCCTCCCCCTCAACCTCTCCGCCTCCCTGCTCCCTCGAAAAGAAAAAGTCTCCCCCAAGGGGAAGGGGAGGGAGGGAGAGGAGGAAGAGGATTCATCGTCGGAGGGGGAAAGCGGGAGGAGAGGGGAGGGGGAAGTGGGAGGAGAGGGGAAGGGAGGGGAGGGAGGAAGCTCGGGGGGGTCACTATGTATAAACCCTCTATACCACGTGCGTTCAAGGTATATTTCTAAAATCCCTTATCTGTGTAAAATTTTCATTAATAAATGTACCCCTTTTCTATACAAATCTGTAAATTTTTTCCAAAACTATTTTAAATAGTCCCTTATGTATATTTATTTTTGTAAATTTTAGAAATAAAAAATATCCTTTTGTTGAACTCACGTGATAGGGTTACATATGATGAGTGACCCCCCCGAGGGAGGAAGAGAGGAGAGGGAAAGGGAGGGGAGGAGGGAAGCGGGAGGAGAGGGGAAGGGAGGGGGGAGGAGAGGGGAAGGGAGGGGAGGGAGGAAGGGAAGGGAGGGGAGAGAGGAAGCAGGAGGAGAGGGGATGGGAAGCATGAGGAGAGGGAAGGGAGGGGAGGGAGGAGAGGGGAAGGGAGGGAGGGAGGGAGGGAGAACCTGGGTGGGGAGGTGGTGGAGGAGCTCGAGGAAAGTTGTGAGAGAGAATGAGAAAAAGTAGAGTTTTATAGGAAATGGGTAGCTTTTAGGTCAAGTCAGCTTTTTTTTGTTTTTTTGTTTTTTTAGTCCTTTTAGGTTCACTATAAGTAGACGTTCTTCATTCTTTCATTCAAAGTTCATTCTTTCACACTCCATGCTTCTCTCCTCTCATCAACCTGTTGCAGGATTCTCAAAATTTTCAAAATGTTGCAAGAGGTGAGTTCATTTCCAACCTATTGCTACACACTAACTTCTAAGATCAAGTTTTTGTAAATTTGATTTTTTTTTTCAAATCCGATTCTTTTCTCAAAAACCTATTACGTATGCAACAACTTCAAAAAACCATCTTTTGCATTAAATCTTTTTTTCCACAAATTTCCCTCTCTCTCAAACTCAAACTCTCCCAACCTATTGGGCACGTAATAATTTTTCAAAAAATAAAAAATAAAAAACAATCTATTATAAATTTCTCTCTCAACCTCAAAACCACTTAAATCTCCCTACCTATTTGCGTACGCAACAACTTCAAAACAAAATTTAACCATAAATCTCTCCAAAAACTCTTCTCACAACACTTTATGAACATGAGAAATCCATTTATAATATTTTTACTCCATAATATAATAAATTTTTATTAACTAATGTTAAAATATCATTTTGCTAAAAATATGTATTGTTAATCTATAGATTAATATAAATATTATATAATTATTATATAACTATATATATAAATACATTAATTAAAAAAATATAACAATGAAAATATTCTTGAAAGAGAGGTCTTCTAGCATATGTGCTTTATATAATACTTATTCTTCAAACAATGAAGAATTAGTGAATGTATTTGTAAGGTAGATCTTAATATGAAAAATCTCAACAATATTCTTCCTGCTATTAACTAGATATTAAATTTTAGTTTTAATAAAAATATATATTATTAACTTAAAAACTAATATAAATATAATGTAATTATTGTATAAATTTAAATAAATATATAAATTATTATTATTATACATTTAATAACATTTAAAATTATGTATATTAAATTCTAATAACCTTTAAATTTTAAAAAGGTAGTCAATCAAAGAATTGAATTAATTTCAAAAATAAGAAAATATTAAATTTTACACACGTGCTTTTAGCATGTATGCTTTTCTTCCATGTGTATAATACTTGTTAGTCAAAGAATGAAGAATTAGAGAATGTATTTGAAAGGTAGGTATTTAAAACCATAGAATTTGGAAGAGGTTTAGTATACTTGCTTATCTTTGTTACAATATGTAATACTTTACAAAAGCCTCAAACTTTGTTTAAGTCTTTGCACAAAACTATAGTATCATTGAATCCATTGGGATATCATTTTTCTACTTTAGCAACCACCAGATATCCATGGTATGAATCCATGATATGAAATACATATTTCTTCTGAATATTTCTTATCACATACTCCTTCATTTCTTCTGATACACCATGCAACGTGAATGTAAGAAAATATGAATCGGTGTGCTTTTAGCCTATGTACTTGTCCCTAATCAGTAGGATACTTTGACTAGGTATACTTATAAAATTACTTAAAGTAAAGCCTTTGCAAAGGATCATACCTAGAATTGGATATAAACAAAACACTTTGGAAAGCATATAATATATAGTTTATATATATCTAAACTAAATACTTTGGAATGCATATTTTATATAGTCTATATACCTTAAATCTTACAACCTAAATCTTAAATCCTAAAGTTTCCTGAATCTTAGGTTATACAATTTAAGCTCTTAAACTTATATAACAGTTCTAATCCCTAAACCCTAAACCCTAAACCTTAAACCCTAACCCGTATAGCTTAAATTCTAAAACCTAATTTCCAGATCCTAAACCCTAGATTCTAGACTCTAAGCTTATGACCTTATATACTAAACCCTAAATCTTAAATCCTAAAACCTAAACCCTAAATCCTAAACCCTAAATGCTAAAATTTAAATCCTTAACCCTAAACCCTAAAGCCTAGATCCTAAACCCTTAGCCCTAAACCCTAAACCCTAAAACCATAATCATAAACCCAAAACCCTAAATACTAAATCTTAAATCCTAAGCCCTAAATCCTTAGGCCTAGATACTAAACCCTAAACCCTAACCCTAAAATACAACCAAAATTTAATGATTTTTTTAAATTTGTGCAGGTTTGATATATCCCTCAACCTGTTGCAAGTGGAACAGGTTAATGGTGCACCCAACCTATTGCAAAAATCAAGAAATTTCTTGACTTGTGGAACTAGTTGGATATATCCCCCAACATGTCAGGTTGGGGGGTATATCCAACCTGTTGCACAAATCAAGAAAATTCCTTGATTTTTGGTTAAACATCATTTGGCAAGACTTGACCCATCAAGCGCAAATAGATTACATGAATCTAATGACTCTGAACGAGATTCAGATGCATAAGATAATGTTTTGTATGCTTTTTTCCATACAAATGGTGTATCTATACACCACCAATAAGATAATGTATCGTACCTTGTTTTTCAAAAAAAGGGTGTATCTATACACCACTTATATATTGAATTCAACAAACTCTTTTTTTTCAAAAAAATGGTGTATCTATACACCACTTATATGTTGAATTCAACAAACTCTTTTCATATGGTGTCATATTTTCACTTTAGCAGCATGTTTAATCAAATGATTTTTGGTTAAACATCATTTGGCAAGACTTGACCCATCAAGCGCAAATACATTACATGAATCTAATGACTCTGAACGAGATTCAGATGCATAAGAGAAAACCCCATAATATCCCATACACAATTAACTCTCACCCCATACCAAGGTATTTATCATTCATACACATAATATTTACAATGATCCATTCTAGTCATCCTCTCAATCCCATACAATATCTTAGAAAATAGAATAAGTGAGAGCCGCTAGGCTATCACTTGATACTCAAACTCTTATCAAACATAGAGAAAAACAATACCAATGCCAAATTAAAAATATCAATTTTTTGCGTCACATTTCCCCCCCCCCCAATAGATCCTCTCTAGTGATAGAGAGGGTTTGCTGAACTTGAAGGTGGTCGGGCTTAGAAGAATTTAAGGTGATACTCATTGATGTGTCCAGCTATCACCATGCCGTCAACATGCTCAAGATGATAGGTTCCATTGGTGAACTTCTTGACTCGATATAGTCCCTCCCATCGGCCGATAAACTTTTTGTCTAGCTGCTTGTCCAGATGGCTATCAAATATCATGACCAAATCTCCTCCTGCAATATATTTCTTCTTGCATAATTTGGTGTCAAAATGGGCCTTGTACCTTTTTTGAGAAGCTTCCAAGTTTTGCGAGGCCTGTAATCTGCATTCATCCAAGGATTCTAGCTATACCAAGCATTGAGCATAGGCATCCTCCTATCCTTCTATTCTTGCAACAGTAGTGCAAACACTATGTATCTCGAATTCAATGGGCAAAATGGCTTTTATTCCATACACTAGTTGGAATGGTGTAAACCCAATAGCTAGCTTGTGTGTGGTTCTGTAAGCCCATAAACAGCTTCAAGGGACCAGGAATCAAATGTTGCCTTCCAAAGTTTTGGCATACTTTAGAACTTCGACACCATTCATATACATCCTTATGGAGGCGTAGCCAAAAGTAACCTACATTAAGAATTCTCCTAGCTGTGCTTGTTGTTGAAGCAAAATGACCAGAGCATTCATGACACATTTCTAGGATTCTCCTAGTCTCCATGGGATGGACCACCCGATGGAGCACCTTATCTTTTCTGGAAATTTATAAAGAATGTCATCAACAATAGTATAGGGACAAGCCTTCTTTACCAATCTCTACTTCTGTTGTGGAGTTATTAACCCTCAAGGAGTTTGGCCTATCCTTCCGGGGGCTGTATCTTTTGATCCAGAGGGAATTTCGCAGAGCTGTAAAAAGCAAAAATGCTCACCAAATCATGCTCTACACGTTGAGCACATCACATCTACTATCTAACATTTCTATAGGTCAACATCATTGATTCCTCTTCATCAGAACCACCTCCTGATCCTTTACAGCATACCCAACACTTAAAATGAATTAAGATAAAATTCATTTGCTGCATTTTGCAATTCAACGTGTAGTCTAGCTGTAGACTAGCACCACCATAGAGGAGATCCAACTCCACAAAACCAAGTCAGCCATTGCCACATTACCCGATTAGTTCCCACCGGCGTCAGTCCCATCGGATTTATCATCGGTATTCACTTTCACACATTTGACACCAGTTCAGATCTCTTAGCATTTGGCAGTTCACCACACTAGGGTGACACTTGTCAGAGTTCTCCTCCTCGGATTCAAGATTGTTGCATTCTTCTTGCACGCACACATGCCATCCATGTACAGTCACATTTGTTGAATATTTTTTGGCATTGATTTCTGTACATATACATCAGCCTTGTATAGCCTCTTGGCTACTCCCAACACACAACTGTCATCACTTTACTACAGGCTTGATCCTTGGCACACACATTAGTTCTCACATGACTTGGTTCTGACAGTTTAGCATAAGCCCCCTAGCGGCAACTCGTTTACAGTGTTCTCATGGGTAGACACTCTCGTTGGTACATGGGTAAGTCTCTTGCACAGAGCACCAGATCGCCTCCAGCATGGAGTTATCCACATCACTTCATTGATGATACAATAGTCATGACTCCGGAAGAGATCTGTGAGTGGAAAGAGAACCTACTTTGACCATTCATTGCCACAGGGTATGTACCAGTCTATGATGTAGACTTGAGCCTCATTGGCCTTGACAGATTAGATGCAGTTACCGATGCCTCAGATGTTAGCATGGATGAGCCCGTAGTTTTTGATCATGCACATTCCTCGGTAAGCCCTCAGCATGAGCACACTTCTTAGTAAGCCCTCAGCATGAGGCACATTCGATAGTAAGCCCTCAGCACGAGGCATATTTGACGGTAAGTCCTCAGTACGAGGTAGTCCCATCTACATCAGCACATGCTGATTCTAGTGATGCACATCCATCACATTCATGCATGGATTGAATCCATCTACTATCACATCATATGCAGATACTGAGCAAGATTTCACCTATGATCATGCAGTTATTCAGCAGGTAAGTCCTCAGCATGAGGCACTCACATCTTCTGCCACATGCAGAGATATATGCCCCAGCGCATTCAGCTCTTCAGGTGATTCCATTCTAGCATCCATCACTAATGCTTTCACCTCTGACATAGAGCATACCTTAGGCTCATTTCCCTTCAGCAGTTTAGATCAGCATATCAGTCTTCATGACATTTCAGCATCGACTCACTCATGCCGCATTGCATCCTTGGATCCAGTTATGACCACCACTTTCGATCAGCAGATCATTCCTTAGTATGAGGATACTTATGCATCAGTGCGGTCCAGTGTAGTAGACATCATCAGGTTCAGCCATAGTGTAACCTGGGGAGACTCAGTGTTTCATCATGCACTTATGGATGTCGTATACAGCCCATACTTGATGTAGATCAGTGGTTGGATCCAAGATTATAGATCAGTCCCTTCATCAGCATTCGGCACCTCATTCGCCTCAGGGACATTTTATGCATTCTCAATTGTATTCCAGGCTTCTAGGCCTTTACACTGTTAGCTCCTTCTCGATAAGCCTATGACAGATGCTGCATCCCATGCTGATGGATGTTTAGCCATCCACATAGCAAACGACCTCCAGCTCATGACAGTTGAGCATATAGGTTGGATAGGTTCCTACACCTTGTCATTTGTGTGGGCCTCTTATTCAGAAGAGTAGTGTATCATACTTGCACCTTCGGCCCCAGATTTTCAGCCCCTGGATCACTCTGTCCACATTGACTATGTAGTCTTCTTCGACCCTGCATCATTCGACAGAGATTATACTTCTACTGTAGCATACCTCACACATTACTATCAGTTCTTTTGTGTTGGTGACAACCTCATATGTCACAACCTACCGGATTTTTTCTCCATAGCTACATCGACTAGCCTCACATCCAGATGCCTCTTCTTCAGAGTAGCTGCACAGTCCACGATGACTCATGACATGTTCAGCTTTGACATGTTCAGTATGCAGCCATACATGCAGACATTCAAGCAGTCATCTTTTGACCGACCAGTCTTTGATCTAGGTGGACTTGACTTTCTCCATATTTCCTTCCTCTTCCTTTCGGCCTATCTTCTGGGTTTTATTCCCAAAGGCAAAGGATGACCCACAACTTAAGAGGGGGAAATCCATGATATGTACAAGATCGTAAGTTGTACTCATTGTACATGCTTTCGCTTCGTAGTCACTGTGCTCACATACGCACATACTACTTTGATTTCTTTTTAGTTTTCTTTTCAGTTTTGGATGCTAGCATACGCACCAAACAAAATCCACAAAAAGGTCTTGTACAGGCACCCTCTACTTACCTAGTGCAACTTAAGAGGGGGTGTTAAAGATAGTGTAAATTGCACTATCCACATAGGGCGTAGGGGCAAACACTAAATGGAGAATCTATCCATTTAGAACAAGAAGGCATGGATAGTCCATAGTATTGACCCAAGGCAACCTACGTTATCCATTCCAATGTGTTGTACATGAGATTATAAGAACTTACGAGTTGAATGTGAGATTCCAAATAGCATAGCGGTCTTTCTAAGGACTTAGTCGAGGATTCAAAGACCCTATTATTGGTGTATTAGTTGTAATTTTTAATTTAATCCAGAGGACTTTGATCTTCCACTACATCACCTTGTAAATTTTCATTTTCTTTGTTTATCTTGCCTTTGGAGCCACGTTTTAGGTTGGCTATGCCAATGAAATATTTGATTGCATATCACTAAATCACCTTGAAATAATTTGATGCATTACATGAGAAAATATATATTTTGAAGAGGAATCTAAAAATTTCATTTTCTATGTTTTCCTAGTCATGGAGGTTGGCTATGTCCATGTATCTTTTATTTTAATTTTAGGTTGGCTACTATATCACCTTGTAAAGATACAACCTCTATATAGTCATGGCTGGTGCTACAAGGCAATAGGATAGAGTGTCACTTTATCAATGCCAAAGGCTGCTTCAATAGGTAGGATAAGAAAGAGTGTGGTTATTTCAATTATTATAAACTTAAATCTCAACACAATGCCGTCACCCAAAATTCCAAGTAGGGATTGCTAAAAATGCAAAACAGCAAGATATGAATTCCAACCTGCTCTTTGAGTGAAACAAAAGACACACTCACAGTTTTAGACAATTGGTGAGCTCTTCTTCCCTATTTCTATCCCCCATCTAGCTTGTCTTTCTTCTCGCCCTACTATCAATGCTTTTTACTCTCTTTTCCATACTAGTGGATCTATTTCTACAATACAAAAGACATGTGATCCTATTGAACTTCAACAAAGTACAAGTGACAGAATCAAGAAACACAAGTGCCCACTAGTGATTGGCTCCATCGTAAGCCAAATGTTAGCTAAATGCTCTTCCTGGGGGGTCCACTAGGGTTTATCGTATGGTACCACATGACTGTAAGGGAGGGGGGTTATGTAAGGGAAGGAAGGTACATTTTATAAGGTAAGGTCTTGTAAATAGGGGGTAGAAAAGGGGAATTTTCATATATTTATTGCACGCAGGTACGTCTCCTTATTACTATTGGTGAATTCCCCATGATGCTCTTGTTGTGTGCTGAATCCATCGGGCAAGTTGAAGGGCTGTATGTTGGGCTGAATGCCTTGCCCAATGTTGGTTGAGTGTTGGTTGAATGCCTTGCCCACGTGTTTGGTTGTATGCATTGTCTTATGCCGTACAATTATTTGTTGAATGCTTTGATTGTGGACTGAATGCATCAGGTAAACTGAAATCCCCTTTTTGGACTAAATGAAGCTCTCTAGGGCTAAATGCTCTGAACTTCCCATCTCTTCAATAAGTTTTGAAAGAAGGCTCCTTGATCTATGCAGTAGTCAACTTTTGTCTTTTCAAGATTTTAGCATGCACAAAGTTGATGTCAACATTAAAATAGGCAGGACTGAAACATTAAAATAGTTTGATCATAATAAAAGAATGCTTCAAAAACTTGCTCAACGTATGCAAATAATCCCACATTATGATGTCAACATTAATACATTCATAAAGGATGCAAAGCCATTTCGACTCATCCCACAAGAGTCCTTTCCACTTGGTTGGCATTTACAAAGCACATGAAATAGATCCAACGGTTGAAGCATAATCAACATGAATAGTTGATCTAAGCTAGGAAAAGACAAATTGGAATTTGTTAGAATCGACCAGGCAATGGTCAATTGCACAAGTCACATTGTCAAGTTGATTGCTTGGGGGGTGCACTACTAAGAAACCCTATGTATCATGTGCATTCAAGAGGTATTAAAAAAAACCCTCAACTAAAAATTTTGGATCAATAAACACACCCCTCTTTACTTGTGAACTAAGTGAATTTTTGCTAAAGTTGAATTAAGAACCCCCTCCTATTATTATAAATCTATTAAATTTTTAAAAAAGTTGAATTAAAATACCCCTCCTTTTGAATGCATCTGGTACACTAAAATTTTTTGAGATGAACTCCCTGAGGTTGATTGGGGGAAGCTTCTAGTGGCTTCAACTATGTCTTTGTGATGATTGTCTATCCCCTCCTCATCTTTGGACATTCCTTGAAGCAAATTGCTCATTGCTACTCCCAACCCAGCATCCACCACCTGTGTTCTTCTACGTGTCTTCCTTAGCACACCTCTAGAGGAGAAGTCAGTTGATTCTGGTGATGCATGCCAGCCAACCAAACACACGAGAGGTGTGCCACAACTTGGCCAAGGGCATGCAAAACAAAAGAGAAAAAGTAGCACTATGAAGTCATGGTGTATTGAAATTAAGAATTGCAAGAGGTAGTGGCCTATAGTAACACTGTTCATTCAATGAACGACATTAGCGATCGGGTTTACATTATTCTCTTTGCCATAGTGTCATTCAAAAGCATCATATAGATCCCTATCATAATGCATACAACAAAAGTTCTCTTGCCTCCGCACCTTTGTAGCCGTCAACCAATAGGTATGCCTCCTCTCTCGTGACATACACCCATTCTCCAAGCATTGTTTTGCTATGTCCTCCCATTGCTCCTCTGGAGTGCGAATATTTTTAATTAGGCCTCCTTGTTGATGAGTGGTGTCATATTGGCCTTCTTGCTTTCGATCAATAGAAGTTGGTGGATCCATTATCCTAATCAAGAAAATCCCTAGATCCTAATGACATACCTATTCAGCACAGTTTTCTTTCCCGGTGGTCTTTTTTGCCCTCCCTTCTTGGTCAACTACATGGGATGGTGCGCACCAGCAAGTTCTAGATTTAAACTTATGTGCATCATGGATGGACTACGTTGGGCAAGGGAAGCCATAACCCATAGCAATGTCACATGAGGTCGAGACCTTTCCATATCCCATGGACGGATGTCCAACACTGTGTCTAGTAGAAGTCATGTGGGATGTGTGAATCATGCACTATGTCAAGTCTCGACATTGTGCTCCATTTTAGGCTGGCTCTGTGAGTTCAGGCCCATGCGATAAGGCAAACTTGTGGATGGAGAAGAAAAAGGGCAGGGATGAAGTTGGAAGAGGTGAGGGTAGTGCAAGGAGACATAGAGGAAATGTGGCCTCAAACAATGTAAATAGAGCTCTCAAGAGGGTTCTAGGTAGGAAACCTTTGAATCCAACAAGTGCCATCAACCGGCTAGACTAGCAGCCCCTCTCTAGTTTTTCGGGACTCCTTTATTTTGGTCATGACTCATGCCAGCAGTTGGGGGCATCGTGTCTCATATGAAATTGAGCGACTAACCAAGCAAATTGCAACCCTCTTGATGAACATGGGACTCTGCAATTAGCCAAGGATATACAACTAAGGGACCCGTCACATATGTGGCTTTGAACCTTAATTTTTGTGCTTTGGAGAGCTTTTGTGGTTTAAACCCTTTCCTCTACAATTCAAGTCTTTGTTTTAAGGACCTAACCAACCGATAATACACACCAGCTTTTAATTGGTTTTTTAAAAATCAACGCATGCCCATTAACACTTATGTCCACACATCCATCAAAAAATGAAAAGTCAATCAATTTGGGGACTATCAATTGTGGAAACCTTCTCATTCACTTTTGACCTAATATTAAACCTAAAACTTGCAATTCATGAAACCTTCTCGTAGCGTGACATTAAACCTCGATTTTTGGACTATTAAGAAGGGCTTGATTTGGAAAAAGAATTGAATTTAGAGTAAGAGATTTTCATTGGAAGAATCAGGTTGATGGGGTCCATACAGATAAAAGTAATTGAACCTCACCTCTCTTTGCTTCGCATTTTGTTCCACATCTTCAAACAAAGGAAATCAAGCTTCTTCATCATCCAGAGATGGCAGATGTGCTAGAGGGCATTTGGTCTTCAGCACTTGAGTTGGGGACATGCCCAGAGTTGATGAAGGGTGAGACAAACTTAGGGGGGACTTCGACAAGGACAATACCTTCAAGCATTTGGACAACGCGAGACATGGAGGGGCGAAGTGAGGGTTGGTAGTGGAGGCACCAGAGGCCAATTTTGAGAAGGCGGAGTTGTTGGAGAGCCTCCTCAGGATAAGAGGCGTTTTGCAGCAGCGCTGAATCTTTTTGCAATGGTGGTACAGTAGAGATTTTCTCAAAGGCCCAATCACATAGGTGCCTGCGATCGAATTCGATGGAGATACCACGGACGAGCTCGAGGAGGAGCATTCCAAAGCTATAGACATCAGCCTTGGTGGTGATCTCCACACTATTGAGCCACTCAGGGGCGAGGTAGCCATGGGTGCCTCTCACAGTGGATATGGTGAGGTGCTCGTTGCGATGGTGGAAGAGGCGAGCGAAGCCAAAATCTGTCACTTTAGGGAAGAAATGTTCGTCGAGGAGGATATTTTGTGGCTTGATATCACTGTGTAAGATGCACTGGTGGAGATCATGGTGGAGGTAGGCTATGCCACGAGCAGTGCCAAGAGCTATCTGGAACCGTGTCGCCCAAGTGAGTGGCGATGTGCTAGCCAGATCCACAATTGGGCGGAGGTTCTTACTCGAGGCATCGGAAGATAAGCTAGTGGAAGAGGTGGCGGCAGAGATGGCAGAGTTGTCCCTTTGGAAAATATATTTATCAAGAGACCCCTTTTCAAGGTACTCCAAAACAAGCATCCTCCGTCCTCCGCCGCCACAGAAGCCGATGAGCCTCACTAGATTTATGTGATGGATCTTCCCGAGAGTTTCGACTTCTGCCCTGAACTGCCGCTCGCCTTCGGCCGTCATCGCTGCATCATCACCTCTTTCTCCCTTGAGCACTTTCACAGCCACTGGCACTACCTCCGTAACCGGTGCTTCGCCACCCTTCTTCTCCTCGAGCCACCCCTTGTACACCTTCCCAAATGCCCCCTCCCCTAGCACATGGCTGAAATTCCTTGTCGCTTCCACCACCTCCTCATACGTAAACCTCACAAGCCCTCCAGTCACTTCCGGCTCCTCCTCCGCCACTGCGTCTCCTCTGCTATACCAGCCCCTCGCCCTCCTTGTCCAGCACCTTAAAACCACCATCCCTGCCACCACCGTCGCCGCCGCTGCCGCCCCGATCCCCACGGCCACGCCCTTCTTTCCTCCTCCTCCCCCTGCCTCCACCGCCACGTGACTCACCACTTTCACAAACAAATCGTTGTTGTCTGTGTGATAACCCCCCAACAAATACCCAGTCACGTTGTTGCCCTTCAAATAGCACTTGTCTGACCCATCCTTCCTGTATGACGCAGCCATGCATTGACATAGCTGCAAGCATCGATTGCTGCATGTGAGCTCGTCCGTCGTGGGCACGTTGGTGGGAAATAGGTCGTTCTGTTGGTAGTCGCTGTTGGCTACCTGGACCATGGTTGTGTTGTATTTGCTAGCATCTACTCCGCAGCTGAGATTGAAACTCTCATCGCTGGCACACCCTTGTGAAAGATCATCACTGGCATCTATGGCATGGTAGCCGGGAGGACAGCTGCAATTCAGACTCTCACCCGATGCCACACATATCCCGAATGGACCGCAAGGGCTTCCCACCTCGCACGGATTTGAAATAGCCTCCCATATCTCCTGCCAGGCACTGGAATTCCAGCCATAGACGCGTAGATTGCCATCGTAGTGAAGCGTAAATCTCTTCAGCGAATAATCCCCCGAATAGTTATCGTTGCTGAATAGAACTCCATTGGATTGCTCAATTTGAAAATCCCCCGTGATGCTCAATAGTCCAAACCAGAAAGTGTATTCGTTCTGATCTTGAACCATTGTTTCAGAAAGATACAAGTTGTGAGATTCATCCGTTTCCAGACGAAAACCACTTGGAGCATATGAAGTTGAGTTCTCCCTCGCCTGCAGCCACTTCTCCCTCGTCGTCGTCGTCGGATAGGATTGAAGGGATAAAGATGGAATTGTTAGGACCCCCTGACGCGGCAACACGATAGTATCAGTGATAAACTGAAAGCTCTGCCATACCGTGCTGTTGCTGGAGTCGTTGAGCACTAGATTTCCTGTTTCTAGCAACTCTGCATAGGAAACACTCTTCTTGCTAGTATTGCTACTCCAAACCACGGACCTCCCAGAATTCAAAAGCTCAATGTTTCCTGCTGCTGTGAAATTCAAGGTTGCACCAACGTCTACCACTGGATTCTCTCCAAAACTTGCCCACCAGAGCGCTGTTTTGTTTGGATCTTTAGAATACCAGATTGACAACAAGTACTGGTTTGCAACGACTTCTCTGAAACCAAAAATGAAAGTTCCATTGCTCGATGACCAGTACTTATTACTTTGTTGGGGCGAAAAGGAGGATCCCGGTTCAGAGACTGCAGCAGCAATCTGTCCGAAATATGTGAAGATGAATACTAGAAGAAAGCAGCGAGAGAGCGGTCCAAACCTCTGTGGCAAAGCCATGGAAGGAAGATAAATATTTTCAGGGACGTTTTTGAAGCGTTGCAACGTCGAGGTCCGTCTGGTTGCTTATCTCTTATCAGCATGAAGCTGCTGCTTTAAGTTGGCTTCCATCTTGGGCCGTGCAATTCGAGGTGGTCGTGTTGAATGAGTCATGCACAAAGGAATTGTTAAAACTTAACAAGATGGATTGCGCAAAAGTCGTACTCGTGAACGTGCTAGGAAGCAAGCGATGAATTTGATGAATGAGTCATTGACAATTAGCTTTTTGTGTTGTTCTTAAACAAGTATAACGTCCCCCCTTTTTTAGAAGCAATCGTCAACAATTCTACACGATTTCATTGTCATCTTTGTCACACGTTTGAAACTCTATGAAAAAGGAGAAATTTTCCCATTTTTGGCCTACCTGAAGCGAGGACTTAGTAAAGCCCTCGCTCTAGAAATGAAAAATCCCATTTAGGATTTTCTAATTTTTAGAAAAATAGGTGGCATGTTGTTCCACCTTCTCCTCCCTCTTTCTCTCTCTTTCTATTTCAAGGCAAGCCTCTCTCTCTCTCTCTCTCTCTTTCTCTCTCTCTCTCGTCCTTACTTGCACATCCAAATCATCTCTCTCTTGCTCTCTCTCCACCCTCTTTTCCTTAATGCACATCCGATTCAAGGTAGGCCACTTGAATGTCATTCACCTTGTTTTCATATAAAGTATATAATATGATAGAACAAAGCTTGACACTAAAGCTTGACAGTGGAACAAGAAGACTCATTTCAAAGTCTGGGCATGTGATGGAACTATGCAAACGGTGTGTTTAGGTTTGAGATGAAGTTAGAAAGCAGAGCCATGTTGGTCTAAGAGTCATGCTCATGAACTACTAGTAGTCTAGGTCAAGTGATGATCATTTCTTATTAAATATGCCGCTTACCTCTAAATATATCTCTTCACTTCAATAACTCATCTCTGTTAGATACATACTATGTTTGAATAGTCTTTCTATGCCCATCAATCTATACTATATATTAATATAGTTCATTGGATTTAAAGAAATTGGGAGATTTAAAATTGATCATTTGAGTATGTCCCCCCATACATTGAATGAAAACTGGGAAATTCCCATTAATTAGTTGTTGGGAAGAGAAGAGGGGTGAAAAGGAAGAGGGAAAGGGCATGATCTAAGGGATAAAGGGAGAAAAGGAAGAGGGAAAGGGCATGATCTAAGGGATAAAGGGGGGAGGGAGGAGTTTCAATTAAGAGGGACCACTTAAGAAGGGGGCATTGAAGAAGAAGGCAATTACTAAAGGGGAGGGAGAATGGGGACCATTTGAAGGGGGCTTTAAAGAAGAAGGCAAGTACTAAAGGAAGGGGGAAGAGGGACCATTTATAATATTTTAGCTAGCTCTAGGTATGCTCTTCCACTCTATAGCTTAGTGGTAGGGCTCACATGTGGGAAAGACTAGATTGTGGGTTCTAATCCTACCCTGTTAATAGGGGGGAGCCTATGAGAGAAAAAATTGCATTAGTATATGGGGGGGCTTAGGGGGGACTTGTTTTGGGTGGGGGGGAGAGTGGTGTTAAGGGGGATAGCCACGCAGTCGTGTCCATGCATTGCACCATGTGTCACATGCATGGCTAACCTTGGGCTTGTAAAATTGGGGAGTTGCGTGTGAAGGCCTCATTTCGAGGTTGGAGGAAAAGCTCACACTGAATAACAACTATTATGTTGGTGAGTGGCCACGATGGTGCATCCATTGTTAATTCTATCA
This sequence comes from Dipteris shenzhenensis, assembly GCF_047967505.1. NCBI lineage: Eukaryota > Viridiplantae > Streptophyta > Polypodiopsida > Gleicheniales > Dipteridaceae > Dipteris > Dipteris shenzhenensis. Next base: position 29,092,253 of record NC_141624.1, on the reverse strand, counting down.
TGTGGAGGTTTTCTTCCATGAAGTGGAAGACAAAACGTCGCGGTATGAAGGGCAAGAGAGTGGCTAGAGCTTACGGGGAACTGTACGCGAACGAGGAAGATCCGGTTGATGAGGATGGCGACCATTGTGTAGATGCTGAGGAGAACACAGGGAAGTATGGTGACCTATGATGTTTCCTCTTTGCTTCTTATGTTTTTACTAATTGATCGTTTGGTTACTGGTTGTTTATGTGTTGTATAATTACGAGGAAGCGAGGCTGGCCTCGAAAGAGTGGATCGAGGAAAAACTCGAGTTTGAAGATATTAGAGCTGAGTGTGACCATAGGAGTCGGAGGTGCAGATGTGGATGTGAATCAGTTGCTACCTAAAGTAGAGAGATTCTTGCAAGACGCATGCATACCTGGTCTTTGTGGCATCGAAAGAGGTGGTGCACTTTATCATTTGCACTTCCAAATGATCATCTAGATAAGCGCACGTAGCATCCAGAGCATGAATTGAGTCATACAAAAGTATCTTCGGTGGGATACCAATCGTCGAGCTAGGGGTATAATCATTTGTCGTGCTTTGAAACAAAAGAATCTACATACATATCAAGTTATGTCAGGATACTGGCTGAAGGATTTGGGCCAGCCTCATTTTAAAAGTGTCTGCAAAGGTGTGACGTGAGATGATATGCGAGCTGGGATTGAGCTATATATCCGGTATGGTGCAGATGAAATTAAGAATTGGGTCTATTTAACAAGTGCAAATTTTTTTGAAAGAGCGTTCATGTTTTGGAAATTCAAGTTGAGGTGCAGATACACTGCTACACTCAGTAAGTGCCTTTTGAAAATGTTGCAATCTGGGACTTATTACCCTTCCGCTTCTTGGGTAATTCCCTGTCAAGGTAAAGGAATGGACGTTTGTAGAGTGGAGTACCTATGGAAGGCGATGGTCTCGCCCTGTTCGATTACACCTCAGGATGTTTCTAATATATTTTTTCTTCTAATGCTACAATCAGCTGGCCTAACGACGGGTGACTTCCTGTAAGCGATGACAGTGCAGCTATTGTGCAACATCGCCCTGGCAAGGAGCCCACTGCCACTCCAGATGATGTGCAATCGAGCAGTTCTACAATGCCACTTCCACCTGCATACCTACCTCTAGTATTGGCATCTAGGAATGGAATACACATCAATTAAAGATTTTGGGAAAATATGGTTGTAGTACATCTACTTTTTGTAAGCCCTTTGGGTCCGAATAATGTATTAAGTGGCTATCACAATTATGCAACAATTTATGTAATGTCTTCCTGATGAAGTAATACAAAGTTTTGAATTCTGCTACCAATTGTGTAAATTTCATTTTGCTGAGTGAGGATGTACAATTTTGTTACTCATTGCCATTTAGCACACAAAATTATCATTCCAATGCAAAAAACGGCTTGTTGATTGGATGCATAGATACAAAGTTACACATTGTAGTAATTTGTGCACTCTTCTTAGACATACTTTAAAATAAATTAATTAACCCAAATAAATCAATCAATCCATGGACAAACATAGGTTAATTAACCTCCATGGTCCAAAACAAATAGGAATATAAATAAAGTTGAGCTAGTATGTCCCCCCATACGTTTGAATGTTTGATTGACTGAAGAGTGGGCTATTAATAGAGTCATTTCCAATGTGGGTTTCTCTCGCCATCCATCTCATCCAATCTCCATCAATATTGCTTCCTTCCTCTATTATTGCCTTTCACTTGCTCTGAAACTCTCGCCATCCATCTCGTACTCTTGAACTAAAAGAAAGAGAGAGATCAAAAATTTTGGAGAGGGATCTCATGGTGTACTCGGGTGGAGGAAATGAAGAGAGAGCGCAAGAATGGGAAATAGCACATTTCGGGGGAATGAGAGGGGAGGTCTCCAAGGGAGGGAGAGATTGGTGATGTGCAACTTTGGGTAAAGGAGGGAAGAAGACAAGAGAGCGGAATAGCAGCTCAATAACAGAAGGGGGAAGAAGATTTGAGGGGCTGAGAAGTAGACAGGGAAAGAGAAGAAGGTCAAAGGAGAATACCTTAGGGTTGAGAAGAAGATAGTAGGAAAAGTGAAAAAGGTTGGATGGGAAGCATTTGGGTGTGAGAAGGAGATAGGGATCTTTTCTCACTATCGCATGGGGACCGTTGTAAGTATTTCTAAACCATTTTACATCTAGAATGAAAATAGTAAATCATCTGAAATCAATTTCATAGATGTCACGTCGTATGGTTCCACAATAATCCAACTATGAGGAGAGAAGATTGGTATCTGAAGCACTTGCTCGGCTATCTTGTGTGAAGTTAGCCATGACTCCACAATCACACGTGACTCTCTTTGAATCGATGCGTTCCACGTGAAAATGTCGTCCATATGACCATAATGCACTGTACTTTTTGTACTGTAAAAGAGCATCATTAAAACAATGAAGATGCATCTATTTTATAGCATATATTGCCACAAATAATTACTTAATTACGTCAAGAGGTAAGAAACTTACATGCACCATACATCCAGATGATAACTCTCACTCGTGCTCGTTTATTGTCTCTCCATCACGTTCAGCTTTACGTAGAGCCAGTTGTAGCCAATCAAGTGACATGTGAGTAGGGAGAAGAGCCAGATCCCGTGGATATGATTGTGATCGCCTGTACATTACTCTGAATCTCGTCCTTGCATTTATTCTTTATGCTTTGGCCACTTCATATCTCTCAATCCACTTCTGCATCTCAGGGCTATTGAGGATACAAAACTTATTGAATTTCTCCATTTGCTCTTCGCTCATCTTTCTTTCAATCCCTTTTCCTTGGGGGACCTTGCCAACGATGCGATCATCATCCTTGTTGTGCCAAGCTTGCGGCATATCAGGATCCGTGGATGCAAGAAACTCTATGATATATACTAATGACTCTTGCACAAGCCATCCCTCTGCCATGCTTGCTTCCGGCCTTGCTCTTTGTCTTACAAACCCCTTTAAAGTTTTCATAAACCGCTCGAGAAAAAACATCCATCGACTATGAACAGTACCTGCTATAACCACCTCATCAACTATGTGCACAAGCAAGTGGACTTGAGTTGTCATAATGCTCGAGGGAAAGTGCTTCTCAAGCAAGCATACGGCTTCGATGGATTCCACCCTAGCCTTCTCGATGCTCGATATAGAGATCTCTTTTTGAGATATCCACCTATTTCACATGTCCATGAAGAAAATACATAATGCGATTTGATAATAAGCATACCTCACAATACCACAGATCTTGAATATAGCATTTCTAACATCTTCTTGTAAGCACCCTTTTATTGTAATTGGGAGGATGAACTATCAAAGCAACAATGAAGTCATGTCAACAATATAACATAATAATAATTACGCTAATGCATCATGATTATCGGTACACTAATTCTACTTAGAATACCTATAAGACCTTGTGCCAATCATGGGACTTGAGGCCACTAAGCTTATTGTCCTTTGAAAATGCTCCTTTCAAGCAACGCATGTACCCTGTCGGTGTTTGAAAAGAGGCAATGTCTGCCTTGACCGCTGCCTCCTCCCTCGTAGAGAGGATCCACGTTGCTTTCAGGAGGACAACTTTTCCCGAAGCATGCACTTGGGGCCACAAACGAGACATCCTATTCATAGCACGCAAGTCTTCTCGCACTCCTCTCGAGTCCTTGGAACCAACCAAGTGTGCCCAAATAGTAGCTCCCACATTCTTGAAGATATGCATGGGATCCAAGAGATGATTGATTTGTAACTGACCCCAATAAGGAAGCTCGTGAAAGATCGATAGCCTCTTCATACCAGGAGGAGGTTCCTCTCCATTTGCCCTCCAAGCTTGAATCCAGTCACTTGCCTTCAAATATGATGGTGGTGGATCAAGCTGACCTCCACATGCGAGATGGTCGAGTGGAAGGTATCGAGCATGACCTTCATAAACATTTTTCCTCATATGTTTGGAGTAGTGTGCAAGCGATTTCAGAGCCGGTCCACAAACAAGACAAGCATGGTACCCACTTGTAACAAGTCCTGCACGCGTGCATGAATGTGTTAGTACAAGACATGCGTGTAAAAGAGAGTAAAAAAAGCATAATCCCTCATTGTACATGTAAAGACACAACCATGTACCTATGCACTCTCCATATCCTGGGTAGTCATGCATGGTCCACATCAAGATACCATTGACCAAAATATCATTGGTATGTCTAGGAGCTCTGGAAATATCAAAGACCTGCACTCCTCTCCATAATATCTGTAACTCCTCTATCAAAGGTGCCATGTACACGTCCATGTTTTTTGCCTTGTACTTTCCTGGCACAAGTAGTGCAAGCATGAGGTGTCCCTTTTTTATTGTTAGCCATCGTGGGATATTGTAATTCACCACGACTATGGGCCATGTCGACCAAGATGTTGAGCGTAACCCGAAAGGATTCATGCCATCCATGGCTAGCCCATGATTAAGTTATGTGGCTCCCTCGCAAAGTCCGACCACTGATTATCTATGTGCTTCCAAGCTGCACAATCTGTGGGAATCCTCAATGTGTGATCAGTGGACCGATGAGATGCATGCCATGTCATCAACTCCGCTATGGATTTGCATCAGAACATGTGTTGTATTCTTGTAATGATGGGAAAGTGTCTCAAGACCTTTACTGGTATCCGCTCACCCTGCAAGTCATCTCTATATCGTTGTTCCCCACACTTTGGACAACTAGCCAAATCTCCATGCTCACGACGAAAGAGAATACAATCATTACGGCAAGCATGGATGGTATCATAATCCATACCCACTGTTGTAAGCATCTTTTTCGCTTCATTTCTTGATGCGGGCATGGTATTTGGTGCAGGCAACATCTTCTGGAGCAACCTATGACAAAGACACTATCCAAATGATGATTCTCAAAACAAACAATATCCAGATAATGAGTCAAATTAATGCAAGGGCGAACCTCATTAAGGCCGAGACACTTGTATCCGACCACCCATACTATACTTGTAGATTCAAGATTGAGAGACAAGCACGTAGTTTAGACATCCTAGCACCCTCGTACAATTGTGTTGATTGCAACTCTTGCATTTTGACCTCAGACTCTGACATCACGTGTACGTGGGATGTAGTGCCCCTAAAAATGGAATCCATCATGTCGACCATACCCTCGTCGTCATCCAGGAGACTATAGTCTTGCTGAAAGTGAGAAGGTATATGTGTACCCTCGTCACCCTCCTCATCCTGTTTTAAGATTTCATGTAAATATAAGATCTTCTATTTCCTGGTATACAATAAGATTGTGAACTTAAATAGCTTTGACTTACTGATGGTCCATCAACATGTGCAACACCAATGGGGGGTACTAGTTCCGGCTCCTCCCCATACATCCACAAGTGGTGCATGATAATACGATGTTGATGTCGTACTTCTCGCTTGCAATGAGTGCAATGACAGTATAACCTCTCTGTAAGCCACTTCGTGCTCCCGGGCGTTGGCGCATCATGGGACGAGCTTCCACTCGTCCCTTCCATCTATACTTATAAAATCACGACATAAGCATGAAGAAGAGATATTAACAATTATAAAATAGCATGTTTGAGCTTCTTTTGATGCTACAACAAAAAAGTGACTGTAAGCGTCGCTATATAGCAACTTTTTTGCTCTGTTCCGTCGCTATATAGCAACGTTTTTCATTAAAAACATCGCTATATAGCGATGAATAAGCGTCGCTATATAGCGACGCTGTGGGTTAAAACTCGAAACTCTAATCGCGCGGCATTTTCTTCATCCTATTCCCTAATCTCTTAAGTAAGCAAGCCAATATCTCCTCCCACCTATTTTCGACGACCTCCCACCTATTTCAAGCAACCTCCCACTCTATTTTCCACTCCTCACCCTTCTCCTACCTCTTGTACTCCCTCTCTACTCTTTTCCCTCTTTGGTTTATTGAAAGGAAGTTCTTCAAGAGGTGAGTTTGTTTCAACAATGTAGGTTGTTTATTTGTTAGCTTTAGTTTTGTGAGTGTTTCTTTTTGTATTGCTAAACCTGTAAACTAGTTTTCATGCTTGTTTTGAAAGGATTGAAAACAAAAACGACATTTCAAGAAAGGAAGAAAACTCACCTCTTTTTTATGTATTTCTCTTCCTTCTCTTTCTCCTTGTCTCCTCAATCTCCTCCTTTCCTTGTCTCCTCAATCTCCTCCCTTCAAGAAGTTGCTTTTGTAATCTCCTCCTTCCACTAACATCTTATTTGAAAAAATGGGTTGTTTTCTCTCTTTTGTAGGGCCAGTCCACTACACCGAGCGAGACATACTATTTCAGGTAAGTGCTTTCTCTTTTTTCCATTTATTATTTTTGTCATTTGCATTGGCCTGTAGCTAGCGCCTTTAAGGCGCTAGCTGCAATGATGGGCGTAGGAACCCTCTCTTACCCTCAAACTCTTTCCTTCTTCCCCCTTCTCTTATTCTCTTTTTTCCCCCTTCTCTTTTTTCCCTCTTCTCTTATTCTCTCTTTCCCCCTTCTCTATTTCCCCCTTCTCTCTTTTCCCTTCCCTCTTTCCTTTCCCTCTTATTCTCTATTTCCGCATAGCATGAGAGCATGAGCATATGCAGAAATAGAGAATGAGAGAAGCTTCTCTCATTCTCTATTTTCGCATAAGCTCATGCTTCTCTCTTTCCCCCTTCTCTATTTTCCCCTTCTCTCATTCTCTATTTCCGCATAAGCTCATGCTCATGCATGAGCATGAGCTTATGCTTAATTTTCCCCCTTCTCTCTTTCTCTATTTCTGCATAAGCTTATGCTTATGCATGAGCTTATGCGGAAATAGAGAATAAGAGAAGCATAAGATCATTCTTATGCTTCTCTCATTCTCTATTTCTGCATAAGCTCATGCTTATGCATCTCTCTTTCCCCCCTCTCTATTTCCCCCTTCTCATTTTTCCCTTTTCTCTTATTCTCTCTTTCCCCCTTCTCTATTTCCCCCTTCTCTCTTTTCCCTTCTCTCTTTTCTTTCCCTCCCCTTCTCTATTTCCCCCTTCTCTCTTTCTCTATTTCCGCATAAGCTTATGCTTATGCATGAGCTTATGCAGAAATAGAGAATGAGAGAAGCATAAGATCATGCTTATGCTTCTCTCATTCTCTATTTCCGCATAAGCTCATTCTCTATTTCCACATAAGCTCATGCTTATGCGTCTCTCTTTTCCCCTTCTCTATTTCCCCCTTCTCTTTTTTCCCTCTTCTCTTATTCTCTCTTTCCCCCTTCTCTCTTTTCCCTTCTCTCTTTCCTTTCCCTCCCCCTTCTCTATTTCCCCCTTCTCTCATTCTCTATTTCCGCATAAGCTTATGCTTATGCATGAGCTTATGCAGAAATAGAGAATGAGAGAAGCATAAGCTCATGCTTATGCTTCTCTCATTCTCTATTTCCACATAAGCTCATTCTCTATTTCCGCATAAGCTCATGCTTATGCTTCTCTCATTCCCCCTTCTCTATTTCCCCCCTTCTCTATTTCCGCATAAGCTCATGCTTATGCTTCTCTCTTTCCCCCTTCTCTATTTCCCCCTTCTCTCATTCTCTATTTCCGCATAAGCTCATTCTCTATTTCCGCATAAGCTCATGCTTATGCTTCTCTCTTTCCCCCTTCTCTATTTCCCCCTTCTCTCATTCTCTATTTCTGCATAAGCTTATGCTTATGCATGAGCTTATGCGGAAATAGACAATGAGAGATGAGCTTATGCTTCTCTCTTTTCCCCTTCTCTATTCCCCCCTTCTCTCATTCTCTATTTCCGCATAAGCTCATGCTTATGCTTCTCTCATTCTCTATTTCTGCATAAGCTCATTCTCGAGCTTCTGCATAAGCTCATGCTTATGCTTCTCTCTTTTCCCCTTCTCTATTTCCCCCTTCTCTCATTCTCTATTTCTGCATAAGCTTTCCCTCCCCCTTCTCTCTTTCCCCCTTCTCTATTTCCGCATAAGCTCATGCTTATACTTCTCTCTTTCCCCCTTCTCTATTTCCCCCTTCTCTCATTCTCTATTTCCGCATAAGCTTATGCTTATGCTTCTCTCATTCCCCCTTCTCTATTTCCGCATAAGCTCATGCTTATGCTTCTCTCTTTCCCCCTTCTCTATTTCCCCCTTCTCTCATTCTCTATTTCTGCATAAGCTTATGCTTATGCATGAGCTTACGTGGAAATAGAGAATGAGAGAAGCATAAGCTCATGCTTATGCTTCTCTCATTCTCTATTTCCGCGTAAGCTCCTTCTCTATTTCCGCATAAGCTCATGCTTATGCTTCTCTATTTCCCCCTTCTCTCATTCTCTATTTCCGCATAAGCTTATGCATAATCCCCCTTCTCTCATTCTCTATTTCCGCATAAGCTTATGCTTATGCATAAGCTTATGCGGAAATAGAGAATGAGAGAAGGGGGAAATAGAGAAGCATAAGCATGAGCTTATGCGGAAATAGAGAAGGAGCTTACGCGGAAATAGAGAATGAGAGAAGGAAATAGAGAATGAGAGAAGCATAAGCTCATGCTTATGCTTCTCTCATTCTCTATTTCCGCATAAGCTCATTCTCTATTTCGGCATAAGCTCATTCTCTAGCTTCTCTCATTCTCTATTTCCGCATAAGCTCATTCTCTAGCTTCTCTCTTTCTCTATTTTTGCATAAGCTCATTCTCTATTTCCGCAAAAGCTCATTCTCTAGCTTCTCTCTTTCTCTATTTCTCTCATTCTCTATTTCCACATAAGCTCATTCTCTAGCTTCTCTCTTTCCCCCTTCTCTATTTCCCCCTTCTCTCATTCTCTATTTCCACATAAGCATAAGCATGAGCTTATTCTCTCTAACTCTTATTCTCTATTTCCCTCTTCTTTCTCTTCTCTTTCCTTTCCCTCTTCTTTCCTTTCCCTCTTCTTTTTCTCTTTCCTTTCCCTCTTCTTTCCTTTCCCTCTTCTTTCTTCTTGCCTATGCCTATGCCTATGCCTATGCCTATGCTTATGTTTGTTTTTTTGTTTTTTGTTTTCGTGTTTGTGTCTATGTTAGACATGGGATCACGTCGCTCATCCGATGAGTACGGACAGCCTCGCAGGAGAAGAGCTCATGATCTTTATGCTCTAGAGGACTTTGATTCCTCTCAAGCGACTACCCCTGGTCCGACTCCTCTTGGACCTAGCACTACGACTACCCCTGGTCTGACTCCTCTTCCACGTAGCACTGCGACTACCCCTCGGGGAACTCCTTTGCTAGCCGTGCATGGCTTTGTCGGGAGTCTCGACGAGTTTGTAGCGTAGATGAGTGATGAGGAGGCAACGAGATTCTTCTCTTTGCTATCTCAGAGGACCTCAGCAATTCCCTCCCCTACACCGATGGGTGGACGTACTGCCCAGCCGTCCCCTCGTGCCCCTTCGACCGCGGGGTCATCACCTGCGCATGCCTCTCACAAGGGAAGGAAGAGTAGGACGGGTGGCTCATGTTGTGCTGACTCGGGAGATGTAGACGAGTCAGCACACTCATGCTCCTTTAGGTCTCCACTTGGTCCAGAGATGCAGTATCAGTCAGGTCCCTTTCCCTCTCCTACTCCCACTGTTACTCCTCGCTCCGGAAGCACTCGTGCAGCTTCCACTCCTTCAGACTCTGCTACCGTCAGTCCTCCTTACTCATCAGGGGATCTCTCCTATCAAATCACATCTATCGGAGACTCGGGGGGGTCACTATGTATAAACCCTCTACATCACGTGCGTTCAAGGCCTATATTTAAAGTCCCTTATCTGTAAAGAATTTCATTAATAAAATGTACCCCTTTTCTATACAATCTGTAAATTTTTTTCAAAACTATTTTAAATAGTCTCTTATGTATATTTATTTCTGTAAATTTTAGAAATAAAAAAATCCTTTTGTTGAACTCACGTGATAGGATTACATATGATGAGTGACCCCCCCGAGGCCGGAGAGATAATAGAAGATAAAAAGGGCAAAGCAGTGATGGCCACCATGAGGAGCTTGATGAGTCATCACTTCAAGAGCGGCATAAATACCGATTGGCAGTATCAAGATGCCCAAAAGAAGCAGGCGGTCATCGATGAATTAAAACAAAGATACCCTAATCCACCAAATGTGGAGTTTAATGACGATTATATGCGAGAGCACATGGGTTTGGTCTTGAAGCATCATAGATCAACCTTGCATACTTCCATCACAAAGTGTTGGCTAAACCCAGCTGGGCAGACAAAGTTGATTGGAAGTACTTCAAGAAGCAACATAGGGACCATCCTGAATTGTTCGAGGGTCAGAGGAGGGCTGCGAAGAGACGGCTGGCTATCGTAGGTACTTTGCACTTTAGTGCAAGCGGACGGTATGCATTCGAGTCAACTGTGGTAAGTCTACTTCTTCTCATTTAATGTATTGTTCTATTTGTTTTACTACATATTACATGCACTTTAGCTAACTCTAACTCTTGTAAATTGGATCCACAGCAAGCTGTGATGGGTCATCTTCCTACAGATGCAGAGACGCGACGCGCATTTTGGATAGGAACAAAGCCGTGATTCATTGAGCAAGAGGCAATGGGAGCGACAGTCGATTGGGCTGAGGTGGCTGCTTGCACGGTATAAGTTTACTCCTACTTGTAATCTCACTTTTTAATTTAAGTTCCAATCTAATTTTTGATTTATATGGTTCACTTTTAGGGTCAAAGCTCAAGCGTCCTATCATCGGAGGTGAGCAATCAACAGGGCCAAGGATCACGCACAGGTGGCGAGGACGAGGGAGAAGACGCAGGTGTCGAGGACCAAGGAACAAGCCAACAAGACGAGGATGACTCGGATTCGGATGAGTAGTAGTGGTAATGGCATTTTGTATATCCGCTCGTTTGAGCAATTTTGTATCGCCCTTTCGAAAGGGTAATTTTGTTACAAACAATGTTGTATATGTCCGACATGTATATGCTTTTGTTGCTCATCATTTCACAAGAGCGATTTTGTATCACCCTTTTCGCAAGGGAAATTTTGTTATAAAAAAACTTTGTTTTGTAATTACAAAAAAAAAAAGGATTAGTGGGGCTAAACAGGGCCAAAAGGAAGCCCTGTTTAGCCCCACTAACCCTTTTTTTTTACTTCTGTTAAATGTCACTATATAGTGACGTTTACCAGTGTCGCTATATAGTGACAATTAATAGTGTCGCTATATAGCGACGTTTGTCATCGTCGTTGTATAGCGACGTTTGCCAGTGTCGCTATATAGCGACGCTTTATAGTGACGGTCCTTTTTCGACGCTTTTAGCGACACTTATAGCAATGTTTGCGCCCATGAAAAAAAAAATTTAATGTAAAAAGCGTCGGTATTTTTGTCGGAAAATGGCCTATGCCTTGTAGTGAGAGAGAGAGAGAGAAGAGCATGTGCACATGCGCCCGCGAGAAAGAGAGGGAGGGAGAGAGAGAGAGAGAGGGGGAGAGAGAGAGAGAGAGAGAGAGGGGGGGGGAGAGAGAGAGAGAGAGAGAGAACGGAGACCAAAGAGAGAGAGAGGGAGGGGGACTGAAGAGAGAGAGAGAGAGAGAGAGAGAGAGAATGCGCACACAAAGAATATGCGTGCGCATGAGAGAGAGCGAGAGTGAAAGGGAGAGAGAGAGAGAGAGAGAGAGAGATGTGTCTCCCACCTTAGAAGAAGTGGTTAAGGATTGCAAACATGCCCTTTGCTGCACGCACACACACACACATACACACACACACACAGACACAGACAGAGAAACAGAGAGAAGAGCATGCGAGAGAGAGAGAGAGAGAGAGAGAGAGAGAGAGAGAGAGACTCTATTGTGTGTGTACATGTGATAGAGAGTGGACATTAGTGACTTGGGTAAACTCTCAAGGTGTTTTTATGTGCTTTAGGTAGTTTCATGTGCTTTATTGTGCTTTTATGTGTGCTTTTTTATGCTTTTGTGTGCTTTGAGGTGTGCTTTTATGTACTTTTCGGTGTGCTTTTATGTGCTTGCATGTGTTTTTTTGTGCTTTGTATGTGCTTTATGCAGTTTCATGTGCTTTTATGTGCCTTGAGGTGTGCTTTTATGTGCTTTTTGGTGCTTTTATGTGCTTTCAGTTATGCTTTTATATGTGTGCCTGCATGTGTTTCTTTGTGCTTTTATGTGCTTTGAGGTGTGCTTTTTTGTACTTTTAGGTTGCTTTTTTATTTTTTTTGTGCTTTTGTGTGCTTTGAGGTGTGCTTTTATGTGCTTTTTGGTGCTTTTATGTGCTTTCAGGTATGCTTTTATGTGCCTCCATGTGTTTTTTTGTGCTTTTATGTGTGCTTTTTTGTGCTTTTATGTACTTTGAGGTGTGCTTTTATGTGCTTTTTTGTGCTTTTATGTACTTTCAGGTGTGCTTTTATGTACTTGCATGTGCTTTTTTGTGCATTGTATGTGCTTTATGCAGTTTCATGTGCTTTATTGTGCTTTTATGTGTGGATTTTTTGTGCTTTTGTGTGCTTTTGTGTGCAATGAGGTGTGCCTTCATGTGTTTTTTTGTGTGCTTTTATGTGCTTGCATGTGGTTTTATGTGCTTACATGTGTTTTTTTTTGCTTGCATGTGTTTTAATGGATAATTTAAGGATCATAGGTGTGCTTTTATGTGCTTGTATGTGTTTTGTTGTGCTCTTTTATGCTTTGTATGTGCTTTGAGGTGTGCTTTTATGTGCTTTTTTGTTGCTTTTATGTACTTTCAGGTGTGCTTATGTGCTTGCATGTCTTTTTTTGGGCTTTGCATGTGCTTTATGCAGTTTCATGTACTTTATTGTGCTTTTATGTGTGCTTTCATGTGCTTTTATGTGCTTTGAGGTGTGCTTTTATGCACTTTTTGGTGCTTCTATGTGCTTTCAGGTTTTCTTTCATTGGCTTGCATGTGTTTTGTTGTGCTTTTATGTGTTTTTTTTTGTGCTTTTATGTGATTTGAGGTGTGCTTTTATGTACTTTCAGGTTGCTTTTATGTGCTTGCATGTGTGAATTGTATGTGCTTTATATAGTTTCATGTGCTTTATTGTGTTTTTTTGTGCTTTCTGTGTGCTTTTTTGTGCTTTTGTGTGCTTTTATGTGCCTTGAGGTGTGCTTTTATCTGCTTCCATGTGCTTTCATGCGTTTTTTTGTGTGCTTTTATGTGCTTTCAAGTTTATTTTATGTACTCACTTGTGCTTCCATGTGATTTTAAGTGCTTTCAAGTGTTTTTTTGTGTGCTTTTTTGGTGCTTTTATGTGCTTTCAAGTTTATTTTATGTACTCACTTGTGCTTCCATGTGATTTTAAGTGCTTTCAAGTGTTTTTTTGTGTGCTTTTTTTGTGCTTTTATGTGCTTGGGCTTGTGCTTCCATGTGCTTGCTTGTGCTTTTATGTGCTTTTGTTTCCATGTTCTTTTCTATGTGGTTTATGGTGCTTTCATGTGACTTTATGTGCAAAGTCTGGTTGATTCGCAGCAACAGGAGAGATACGAATAGGCACTACAACAGTATAACTAATGTGTGTAGCTTAAGGAGTGGGCAGAACACTCCTTGCAGCTTACAATTTCTCCATATCTTGTCACACCAACTATTGTAGTGTCTGACAGAGTATTCATTGGACCATACACAACATGTTCTGCATGCAGTTTTGATTTTGATTCTTCGTGCTTGGAGGTGTTCTCACTGCCCTACAAACATGTCTACCACTTTCTATGCTTTGTGCACATATGTTTGGTGAAAGGGATGTGTGTAGAGAATAACTGCATGCAAATGGTTCCTCCAAGGGTGAAGAAGATGCTTGGATTGCCTACTCCTTAAAAACGTAATACATAAATTTATCCACTATGGGCAATTATTTACATTTGCTTCTTATCATTTCTCCTTACCAATGCTTGGTTTAGTTGCTAATGTCCATTGTTTCTTCTAGAACAATTTTCTAGTGCGATCATGCAAAATATTGCAAATAACACCACTGAAGCCAAGCAAAACCCAGATGATCTGCATGAAAACCCAGTTCCAAAAAATCTAGAAGGGACATTGGATGAGATGCACAATGGTTTTGTTGAAGACTACGGAGGGTTTGCATCTAGAAGTGAATGCGTGTAGCAGCTACGTGGAAAGAGGGGGAGCAGTGTTGGTTGTAGGAAGGAAAGCTCTCTAAGCACACCAGAGACCACGCCATCTAAGCATGCTAGGGACCACATCTGAGACCACTAGAGGCCACACCATCAAAGCAGCATGCCGAAGTTGAGGGTGCACATGTGTCTCCAAAGAAGACACCATGGAGGTCTCCTAGGAGGAAAGCACAGATTGAGGAGGAAGCTCTCAAAGAGGACGATGAAGATAAAGAGGCAGAGGATGAAGTATCTATGTCCTCTTTCTTGCATTCAAGGAAAGAAAAGGCCTCCAAAGATTTGCCTTGTTCTTTTCCAAAGAGGAAAACAAAAGGCATGTAAGAGTGTGTGCATTGGCATTTGCCCATACTATAGCACGGCCCTTCCATTTTGTATTGAAATTATGAATTTCCATCTCTTCTCCAACTCCTTGTTCAATTGACTGTATGCAAAAGCTATGTTTGGTGTATGCTTTTGCTATGTTGAGTATAAATTTTGGTTTCATGTTCAGTGAATGCTTTTGGTATGCGCTTAGTAGCACTTTTTATTAAATGCAGTAGTATGAGTGCCAAAGAGAAAAGCTAGTGATGATGCAAAGGCTAGCAGTAATTTTTTTGACGCTTGATGATGCATAGCTAGATGATGCACAGCCAGATATTGCACAACCAGATGATGCACAGCCAGATATTGCACAGCCCGATGATGCACAATGAGATATTGCACAACCCGATGCTGCATAGCCCAATGATGCATAGACAGATATTGCATAGCCCGATGTTGCACAACCTGATGATATACCACAACCCGATATACCACAGCCTGATGTTTTAGAACCTGATGTTGCACCGCCTACAGAGCCTGATCCAACAGATCCCTAGGAAAATATAGAGGAGGAAGCTGATGTGCATATATATTATGGCAGGGCTCCTAGGTGCAATGTTCAAAAGCTTGCATTGATTGTCAATCTAAACGATGTGCTCATGTTTATAGTAAATGCACGGAGAGGGGAGACCTTACCCGTATACTCCCCATGCTTCACCAGGCTTCCCAAAGCTAGAGGTATCACATACTATGTCAAGAAAGATGCGAAGGCATTTTTGGTGTTGGCTCTCAAGTTTTTTTATATATACATATGGAGTTGTGCATTAAGCACAAATGTTTTTAGGAGAGTAGACTTGTGTTTTGGGGATATTGGAGAGAAGATTTCAGGCTTACTATCCCAAGACCTGTGTCACAAGGCAGCATTCCCATTTGCAAATGGGAACCTGATTTTCTTCAAGCAACTATCTACATTTTGGGAGGTGTTTCCCCAGTACAGTAAGGAGAACACTTTGCTGCTTGATGATAGCCTCTACAAATGCAAAGGGAACAAGCCTTGAACTTACTTAATTTTGCCCAAGTTTGAAGATCGGGTGGAGTTTGCTGACCTAGGCTCATTTTTGGTTTGTGACCTCGGTGTATGGTTGTATGATGGCTACACTCACCTGATAGGTTGGCATTGGCAAGGAAGAAAGCTTACATATGGTGGGATTGAACCCCAAAATTTGAATATGTGAAGCATAAGATGTGTTGTGGTGGGAAGATAGAGAAGCCCATACGTGGGTGGATTGATATTGACTAAGACCCTACAGTTTTGTTCTTGTACTTCCCAGTCTACTGGGCATTGTAAATGTTTCTATTAATACAAAATTATGCACTTTTTCTCCATTTTCCTTGTAAAGTTTAAATTCAAAATTTATTTCAGTACAGTGACATTTTGTCACAGTAAAAGTAACATTTTGAATTTATTCCAGTGATGTTTCTATTCTGTCACAATCTGTTAAGATAAGCCCACAAGCATTTGAGAAAAACATATGATAGAAAGTACTGTGAAGAGAGTGGGAGAGGAGGAAGGAGTCTCACTTGCAGCTTTTCTCACATACACAATGGGGGAATATACACAAAGTTGGAGGCTAAAAGTAGTTTTCCTCTTCTTAGTTGTGAAAGCCAAAAGAACTCTAAGTACAAAAGAATAGGTGAACCCTATATGTGGGTCTCAAACCAAACTCAGCTAGCTAAGGTGGCGTACTAACTGAGCCACTAACTAGAGTACATAAAGATAGCTGTCATCTAGCTATTATTCATGGGTGGTGTACCAACCGCATCTGTAGCTAACAAGTCAGTGACATAAATGCACAACGGTCACTTTGGCATATCACGAGTGGAGCTAGATATCTCAACACTCCCCCTCGAGCTCAATCCCAATTCTTGCACATCAAGCAGGTCTCTAAACTTGTGTAGCTTCTCTGCACCCAATGCCTTCGTGAATATGTCAGCTACCTAATCCTTTGTGTTGACATAAACTAGATCAATAAAACCTACTAGAACCTTCTCCCGCACATAGTGATAATGCACCTCAATGTGCTTTGTTCTAGCATGATAGACTGGGTTATTTGCCAACTGTATACTACTCATGTTGTCATAATAAATGACAATTGGGCCATCTATAGACTGATGCATATCATAAAGTAGCTTATGCAACCAAGCTACCTCACATGCAGCCATTGCCGCACCCCTGTACTCAGCCTCTGTGCTCGACAAGGCAACTATAGGTTATTTCTTGCTGCTCCA
This sequence comes from Dipteris shenzhenensis, assembly GCF_047967505.1. Lineage (NCBI taxonomy): Eukaryota > Viridiplantae > Streptophyta > Polypodiopsida > Gleicheniales > Dipteridaceae > Dipteris > Dipteris shenzhenensis. The sequence goes on along the minus strand of NC_141624.1, from coordinate 29,075,563 downwards.
AGTGACTACAGCACTCCCAAAAGAGAACACATATCCACTGGTAGATCATCTATCAAAAGTACTACCAGCCCAATCAGCATTAGTGTATCCATGCAACTATATTTGAACCCCAGTCTCATAAAATAGTCCATACTACAATGTGGACTTAACATACCTCGGTATGCATCTAGCAGCATCCAAATACGGTTTCCTTGGAGCCTGCATAAACTGACTTACCAACCCAATAGCATAGCTCAAATCTCACCTGGTAACAGTCATATAAATCAAACTTCCTACTATGCATCTGTACATGATAGTAGGGTCTTCTGGAAGCTCACCTGCATCTGTGTTCAACTTCACATTCTGCTCCAAAGGAACTGAAATAGGCTTACAGCCTGTCATCCCATATTTGGACAGCATGTCCAATCCATACTGCCTCTGCAAGAGCCATATCCCACTTGTGGATCTAATCACCTCAATGCCCAAGAAGTAATGCAGCTCTCTCAAATCCTTCATCTCAAACTTTTGCTTCAATAGCATTTTCACAGGAAGGATATCTTCATCACTATCACTTGTGATGATCAAATCATCAACATAAATGACAAGCAGCATAATGCCTTTCTCTGTTTTTCTCACATAAAGTGAGGAATCTACCTTGGAAATCTAAAAGCCAATAGTGACAAGATATTGTCCTATCTTGTCAGACCATGCTCTGGGTGCTTGGCTTCAAGCCATACAAGGCTTTCTTCAACGTGCAAACAAACTTAGGATGAACAGCATGAACATAACCTAGTGGCTGCTCCATATAGACCTCTTCTTGCAAATCACCATGCAAGAAAGCATTCTTTACATCCATCTGATGTAAAGACCATCCCTTTGATGCAGCCATAGCAATGACTGCTCTTACGGTTGCCATCCTTGCAACCGGACTGAATGTTTCTTCATAATCAATGCCATATGTCTGTGCATACCCCTTGACAACTAATCTTGCCTTGTATCTGTTCACAAAACCATCCGCATTGTGCTTCACCTTATAAACCCACTTGCAGCCAATTGCATTCTTGTCTTTAGGCAAAGGCACCAGTTCCCATGTAGCATTTGCTTTCAAGGCATCCATTTCTTCATCCATGGCTTTCTCCCATTTTTCATTTCCCATGGCTTGCTCAAAAGAAGTGGGTTCTGGTTCATGTATCACTTTGACCATATAGGCATAGTGAATGGCTGTAAATCCGTCACATCTCAGCCTATCCACAAGATACCTAGCTCTGGTAGACCTGTGCAAAATAGGCTCACTATCAGGTGCTCTCAAAACATCCCTTGTCTTCGTTACTCCAGGTGTAACAACAGAAGGAATACCCAACTCATCATCAAGGCTCTATTTTGAGCCACTGGATTCACCATCCACATAAGAGTGACCTGCATTCACATAACCATGGGCTGATCTACTTTCTCTTTTCATTTTTGTGATACTTGCATACCACTATTTGTATTTCTTTGAGGAGATCCTCCTGATCTCAATCCGCCTATCCATGGCGAAGTATGTGAACCATTGCTAGAGGACACTATAGGTCCACTAATATTTTGTGATTGCTGCTGTGAATTCTGTGCAGCATTACCATTTTGTGTATCTACATCATCAATCACATTTACTAGTTTATACCAGTTGCTCATCTCATAAAAAACATCTCTGCTCACTGTAAACTTACGAGTAAAAGGGTTATAGCATCTATACCCTTTCTACTGTAGAGAATAACCAATAAAGATGCACTTCTCAGCTTTTGGATCCAACTTGGATCTCAACTCATCTGGCACATGAACGTAGGCAATGCAACCAAAAACTTTCAAATGAGAAATATTTGGTTTCCTACTAGTACACCTCTCCTCTGGCGTCATGCCACATATTGCTATAGTGGGAGTCCTGTTCATTATGTAGACTACTGTAGCAACTCCTTTAGCCCAATAATAATCTAGCAGGTCTTTTTCGTTGAGCATGGCACGAGATACCTCTCCAATATGCCTGTTTTTCCTTTCTGCAAGTCCATTTTGCTGTGGGGTATGACTGCATGAATATTGCTGCTTTATGCCATGCTCCTGTAGAAAGCTTGCAAACTCATTTGAGAGGTACTCTCCCCCTCCATTTGACCTTAGGCATTTTATTTGTAGGCCTGTTTCTTTTTCAACCATAGCTTTAAAAGCCTTGAAATGCCCAAACACTTCACTTTTCTTTTTCATAAAATACACCCAAAATTTTCAGTTGTGGTCATCAATAAAAGTGACAAAATAATGACAGCCTCCAATAGATGCAGCTTTAGTAGTCCACACATCAGAGTGGTATTTGACCACACAGTCACTTCCTAGTGAGGATTATGCATCAACAGGCAATAAAAATGATTTTGTCACTCCTAATATCTCTACGCATAGGCATACGATGTAATTTTTGTGATAACTTTTCACCAACCTGCAGAACAGTGGTCGCACAGCAAAAACAGGGCACTTTCTTGAGTGTCTGCAAAAAACTTCCGCCACCAAAACGGGCCTAGAAATGGCCTCAAATAAAAAAAATGACCCCGAGACAGTGCACTCTTGCATTTCTGGCTATGCTACCTACAGATATTTGCCCCCAAACTCGAAAGAAAAGGAAAGCAACATTGATCCTCTTACTAGGACACCACAAACTTGGTTTGCTTTCTTGAGCTCCTTACATGAACCGAGCTCTGATACCATATGTGAAGAGAGTGGGAGAAAAGGAAGGAGTCTCACTTGTAGCTTTTCTCACATACGCGATGGGGGAATATACACAAAGGTGGAGGCTGAAAGCAATTTTCCTCTTCTTAGTTGTGAAGGCTAAAAGAACTCTAAGTACAAAAGAATAGGTGAACCCTATATGTGGGTCTCAAACCAAACTCAGCTGACTAAGGTGGCATACTAACTGAGCCACTAACTAGAGTACATAAAGATAACTATCATTCTTTAAAGTACCACAAGTAGCTATTCTACATAAGCATAAGAACATATGAAAGATGTAGAATTCTTTGTTCATGCATCTGTGCGAACAAGCCATACATGTACACAATGGTACAAAAAATAGGATTTTGCTTCCATAAAAATTCATAGAATTAGGTCTTATTACAAATATCTAGCATTGCATTGTATATGGCCTCATGCGTCTCTGAAGAGAGGAAGTACATGATGTTGTCATTGTTCCTAGCATCCATCAAAAACTTAATGGACTTCACTAGATGAGAAATAATGATCGCAGAGGGGCCTTCAACCAGAAGTTGATAACGACATATGTAAATCCTCGCTTGCACTCTTCTCCCCATTTGTCCTTCACCATACGTCTGGCAACTTGCTGTGCATTTTAGAATATGTAAAAGTCTACCCCTTCATCACTATCAAGCTTTGCAGGAACAAAAAAGTTATCACCTTCACACAACAAATGACTGAGGAAGTCTTCGTGGCCCTCAAAAAGGGGTTCTTTTGTAATGACTTCAACATTGCATGCATCATCCTCTACAGGTTTCCATAGTCTTTTATTCCACTTCATTACATAGTCCTTATTGACACACCTCCAACATGCATTGCATGTACAAGCCTGACAATAGCAACTTAATTTTTTGATCTTGATTTGGGTTGGATCATTCTTGCTATAGCCACATACACTGTGCATTGATCGAGAGCTAGGCAATCGTGCACAATTGTACTGTTTGAACCTTTCTACATCGCTAATTTTTATCTCCCAATAGAATCTTTGTATTATGTTTTCCTTCTTCTTATTGAAGGTACTACTTGATGCTATACTTAGTGTATTACTCAGAAAAGCCACAACATCAGAGGCTTTCTGTAACACAAATCCATCTTCTTTGAGTGCTCTTGGGTGAGTGCTCTCTTTATGACTACACCTGCTCGATCGTGCTCTCCTTTTCCATGTCCAAAGGCAAAAAAATTCCATGTCATCTCCGAGTTTGTGAGGGCATAGAACCTTCCAACAAAGGAAAAAGGCCTTGCAGCCTTGAATTGGGCTGCACACCCATCTGACCACACCCAATGCCTTTTAAATTGCAAGCCTTGCTCTTTCAACCAATTCCAATGACTCAAAACAATTTTTCATAGAGTGTATCATGATCTTTGTCATCATAAATGTAGAACTGCATCTCCTTTATCACAGAATTATCATCATGTTTGCGGCGGTAGGTGATATGTACCAACATAGTGCATTGTTTTGAGTGCTAGTGCATTGATTCGATCTCATTCTGCTTTTGGAATGAGTAATTCTTAGCAAAATCAATGACCGATACTATCATATCTTTTGGAAAATTTGAGAGAGATTCCTTGAATTGGGTAGCCTGCCATTTGAAGATAAAATTGTGGGTGATGAATTTTTCTATGTGTTGCTCTTCACCATAGTCCACAAAGTACCAACATCAACTTGTTTAATAGACAAAATATATCTCTTTTGATCTTTTCGTGCCTTGGTTTTACCCACAACAACATCCTCAAAAATCTGCACATTGCAACCCCCCAGCTTGCAACTTCAAGTGGGCACCTAAGATCTTCTCTAACGGCCTTACATTGTGCACAACATGCCATGAGGCATTCCAACTAATGGAATGCTACATTTTCTTGTTTACTACAAAGACATGACACCCAAAATACCGTGATTCCACTGAAGACATGATCTGACGCTGCGCATATACCATTCTCTCTATCACATAATCACATCTCACAAGAGCAAGCACATGTTGCTCCATGCATACCAAACGAAGGGGACCAAACATGATTGATGGCCTCTTTGAAGTATACCATTTGCATGTGTTAAATAGAGCAACAAGTATTCCTGTCCTTCAGCTTCTGCACAAAATATGGTTTGTACTTCTCGGAACTATGTTGCCCTATAATCACATCAGAATGCATTGATTTGAACCTAGAGAATAACTGTGTCTGCAAATAAAAGCAGATGTTCACTTCTTCAAACAACATAGAAAGCTTATAAAAGCATAGAGCAAAATATAGAAGCATCAAAATGCAAATAAAAGCACACCAATCATAGATTTTGCCTAGAAGAGGGTAAGTAACTCTCTTGGTGGCTCAGGAAATGGATGGACCATGTGTGTGCAATGAGCAGCCAAATAGAAAGAGCTTTTAAGGCTTTGAAAGGAAGAAAAGGGAAGAGAGACTCAAGAGAGGGAATACAAAGTGATCTTCATTGTCAATAGCATGAGACTCCACTCCAATGCAACTCAAAATACTACAAACATAAGGGAGAAGAAGAGGTTTCATACATACAAGAGGAAGCACAAGCTCCAAGACTACTCATAGAGAGAGAATGAACAAGAGAGAGATGGACTCAAGAGTGTACATAAGAGAATATCTACAAGAGGGAGAGAAGGCGCATGGAAGAGGCTTGAGGAGACTAGAGCTAAAGCAACATGAGGCCTAATGGTGGAATATGATGAACAAAGGAGAGGAGGGCTCCTTTTATAGAGGTACTGTCACCCTCCACCCATTTATAATTGCTACCTGTAGATTCCTTTCCCCATCAATCACATAAGTCCATATGTCACCATCCATGTCCTTTTTGGCTACTCTTGCCATGTGTCCCATCAAAAGATGCTCAAGACTCTTAAAATATTGAGAAAGTCAAGAGTCTCCCCACATGGAGCCCATAGCGACCCTCTCTTTTCCATATGTCCACATCCTCCTTATTCCACATAGGAATTCTAGAAGGATTCCTCTTGACTCCACACTCCTCCACATGCCTTCCACATGCTTGGCATGTGATCTCTCTTATATTATTGGAACACATGGACATGAGCCCACCTCTTTATATGACTCACTCTTCCTATTTTCTAAAAACCCCATAATATCCCATACACAAATAACTCTCACCCCATACCAAGGTATTTATCATTCATACACATTGTATTTACAATGATCCATTCCACTCATCCTCTCAATCCCATACAATATCTTAGAAAATAGAAATATATGAGAGTCGCTAGGCTATCACTTGATACTCAAACTCTTATCAAACATAGAGAAAAACAATACCAATTCCAAATAAAAAATATCAATTTCTGGCGTCGCATCTTTCCCCCCCAGTAGATCCTCTCTAGTGACAGAGAGGGTTTGTTGTCCCTCAAGGTGGTCCGAGCTTAGAAGAATTTAAAGAGATACTCATTGGTGCGTCCGGGTATCACCATGCTGTCAACATCCTGAAGCTGATAGGTTCCATTGGTCCACTTCTTCTTGACTCGATATAGTCCCTCCCATCAGTCGATAAACTTTTTGTCTAGCCACTTGTCCAAATGGCTATCAAATCTCATGACCAAATCTCCTTCTGCAATATCTTTCTTCTTGCATAATTTGGTGTCAAAATGGGCCTTGCCCTTTTTCTAAGAAGCTTCCAAGTTTTGTGAGGCCTGTAATCTCCATTCATCCAAGGCTTCTAGCTGTACCAAGTGTTGAGCATAGGCATCCTCCTATCCTTCTATTCTTGCGAGAGCAGTGCAAAGACTATGTATCTCCAATTCAATGGGCAAAATGGCTTCTATTCCATACACTAGTTGGAATGGTGTAAACCAAATAGCTAGCTTGTGTGTGGTTCTGTAAGCCCATAAAACTTCTGCCAAGTGCCTATCCCAATGCCTTTCCTTGGTGTCTACAAGCTTTCCCATTGAATTGCACAATAATCCATTTGTTTTCTTAGCCAAGCCATTATATTGGGGATAGTATGGTGTGGACATGCTATGATTTATCTTTAGCTTATGTGCCATATCTTCAATTAGTTCATTTCTAAAAGAGGTTCCTCCATCAATGAGAATTTCCAAAGGACAAACAAAGCTTGAACAAATTTGATCAAAGAGAAATTTTGCAACTGTGCTTGCCTTGCTATTGACTATGGCCTTGGCCTCTACCCACCGAATCGCATAATCTGTGGCTACCAATAAATAATGTTTTCCCTGAGATGAGCGAGGGAGTGGTCATACAAAGTCCAACCCCCACCTCTCAAATGGTCTATATGCTGGAATAGGCTTCAAGGGACCAGGAATCAACTGTCGCCTTCCAAACTTTTGGCATACTTTACAACTTCGACACCATTTATATACATCCTTGTGGAGGCGTGCCCAAAAGTAACCTACATTAAGAATTCTCCTAGCTATGCTTGCTAAAGCAAAATGACAAGAGCATTCTTGACACATTTCTATGATTCTCCTAGTCTCCATGGGATGGACCACCCGACGGAGCACCTTATCTTTTCCTAATTTATAAAGAATGTCATCAACAATAGTATAGGGACAAGCCTTCCTTACCAATCTCTACTTCTGTTGTGGAGTTAACCCTCGAGGAAACATGCCTCCTTCCACATATTGTTGAACATCTTGCAATTCTAGCCATCTAGTGTCTACCAAAGAAACCACCCCCCGGTCTTGTACTACAATGGTTTGAGTAGCTAACTCATCTGCTCTTTGATTTTCTTTTTTGTTTATATGAACAAACTTGCAAAAATGAAACTGACTACATAATGCCATAGCCTTTTGATTAAGCTCCTTTAAATGAGGACTTCTTGTCTTGTAATGCCCTTGTGTTTGCTTTATAATAAGCTGAGAATCTCCTCTTACTTCCGATTCTTTAACTTGATTTTGAAGACAACCCTCCAAACCAAGAATCAAAGCATTATACTCAACTGCATTGTTAGTTGTGATACCTGGAAGCTCTTATCCTCTTGCCCACACCTCTTGACCTTCAAAATTTATCAAGACCATCCCCGCGGCTCCTTGTTGGCATGGACTAAAAGCCCCATCAAAATACAAGACAAAATATATTGGTGGTGTCTCCCTTTCATCATTAATGTCCTCCTTATATTTCTTTTCTTCTCTTAGATCTTGCCGTCCTGTGAGCAAATCTACCATAGTGGACCAGTCGTATTTTGAGTGATAAAAGAGAAAGAGAAATCTTGAAGATCTAATAGCCATTTTGCAAATCTCCTCCTAGGATTATGCTTGCGAACTAGATATGCTAATACAGACTGAGAGGTAAGGAAGAAAAATGGTCGAGGTAATAAATAGGAGTGAAACTTTTTGACTAAAAACGCCAAAGAGAGAGCTTGCTGCTCCATTTATTCATACCTTGTTTCCACCTCTATAAGCTGTTAGCTAGCATAATAGATGGGTTGCATTCTATCTGCCTCTCCTTTTGTAGAGTAACCAGTGCAAGATTTCTAGGCCCTAGACTCTTTCTCATTCAGCAGGTGGCAGAAGAAGCATATGGCCAATTTATCAATCTGTACTTTAAAACTTACTCGCAAGACCCAAAAGCTGAAGTTGGCTGACTTGCCCGATGGATTCAGCCCACAACAAGAGCATCACGGGGAATTCACCAGTAGTAATAAGGAGACGTACCTGCGTGCATAGCACCAACTGAATGCAAAGATACACTTGGATTTACATAAAAGTCTTGAGACCGCTGATCAAGGGGCTTCAATATTGGGCCCTTACTCATGGCCTCCTTAAGTTGTCGAAAAGACTCTTGTTGTTCCACACACCATTGGAAAGAAACTCCTTTTCTTATTAACAAGTTCATGGGATGCACTATCTCTGTGAAATCATCACAAAAGCGTTGATAATACTTGCTCTTTCCTAGAATTTTGTGAGCACAAGTGACACTCTCAGGACTTGGCAATGCCATCATTACTTGAACCTTGTCAGGATCCATTTGTAGGCCTTCAAGAGGCCTTCTTCAGACACAATATGCCCCAACAAAACTACTTTTGTTTGAGCCAGATGACACTTGTTAGGATTTAGGCACCCTTTTGCTTCATCAAGACTAGCTAAGGCCATCTTTAACTTCTCCATTTGATCTATGTGCCAAGAATAGATGAAAAAATCATCCAAAAACACCCTTATGAAGTTTCCCAAGTAAGGCTCAAGGACTTGACTCATGAACCTTTGAAAGGTGGCTAGTGCATTAGTCATCCCAAAAGGCATGACTCTACAAGCAAAAACTCCCCAAGGTGTGACAAATGATGTCTTCTTTTGATCTTCCTCCCGAATGTGAATTTGAAAGTACCTAGAATACCCATCACATACATAATACATTTCATGCCCTGCTACTTGGTCTAGTATTTCATCTTGGAATGGCAAAGGAAAATGATCCCTCTTAGTACATGCATTCAAAGGACGAAAGTCCACACAAACCTGCCACTTATTTCCTTTCTTTGGTGTGACAACTATGGGAGATATCCATTCTAAATCATTAACAAGAAAGATGAATCCTACCTCAAGTAGTTGCGTTACCTCTTTCTTTAGTGCCTCAGCTTGGATCACTCCCAATCGCCTTAAGCGTTGCACAACTGGCTTGCTTTGTGGCTTTAACTCAATCTTGTGCTCCACAAGAGAGACTGGTCAAACCTGTGAATATCTTGTTGCAAAGAGATATGGGAAATCATCTAGCATATCCAACTACTGGAGCTTCTCAGCACTACCTGATAGAGAATAACCAAGAAGCTCTTCATTGCATTGGCATCGTTTAGTGTGCTCCACATCCTCCACATGAAGTGTCTCTACAGGATCTTCTTGTACCACCACCTTGTTCCCTCCTGACTCATCCCGATCAGCAATAAGACAAAGACCAAAGGCCACTCCTTCATCCTCACCCTCTGAGCTGGTCTCCTCGAAGCTACACCCTGTCTCTTATTCTTCATAGGTTAAGTCAGAGCTTGAACTTTCTGATGTTGAAGACTCCTCCTTAACTTTCTTTTTGCAGCTTTCGATGTTGTAGCACACCTTCTTATCATTTCCCTACAAAATCAATTCTCCAGTATCCCACTTTTGAACAACCTTCACCTTGCATAGCTAAGGCCTTCCCAAAATCAATGGATAGGCACGTGGATCTGGCTTGGTAGGGATAAGCTGAAAAGTATAGTCGGCACAGAAATTCCACACACATCCACTTCTAAATTGTTCACAACTCCCAAGGTCTTTACGCTAGTGTTGTCACAACCAATTTGATGCGATAAGGAGAGGTAGTACTAGAGTATTTGAAATTAGCATCTATCATGGTCTTCTCACTCATGACAATAATCAATGCACCTCCATCAATGTACACATTAGAAATCACTTGAACATCAATGATCACATCAACCACAGGTACAGCATCACCAACATCTATATCTATCTTTTAAACAAAAGGAATGGTACTCTTCTGCTTTTTCTTCTTTGGCACTCTTGTGGTTGCTAGCTTTTCCCATTCTTTCGTAATTTTGGAGACAAATCAAGTAATTGACCAAAGGTGATATGAGCTTTCTTTTCTTTAAGGTTGGACAACAAGTCATAGCTTCCAATGCCTTGTCCTAAAGGAAAGTCTAACTGGCTAATTCTCCTTCTAGATGCCTTCTTTTTCTTACTATGGCGTTCCTCTTCCTAATGTTCCTCATCTACTTCTTCCTTGCTTTCTTCTTCTTCTTTTGCTTTACCACGCCCCCATTTAGCCATCATTACCTCTCTTTCCTCATACCTTGAAGAAGCTTCTAACAAGGATACTTGTTTTTCTTCTTTCTTTCTCAATCTAGGACACTCACGGCAATAGTGACCTTTTTCATTACATTCATAGCAAGTGACCCCAATCTTATCTCGAGGCCTATCCTCACTCTTTGGTGCTGTGACATGAAGTTGGGGGTAATAAACTTCACGCACCTCTTCACTTCTTGCTACTTTCAAACTTAGTGATAGAGATATTCATCATTGGGAAAGGGACATTAAAAAGAACTCGGGGGGGTCACTATGTATAAACCCTCTATATCACGTGCGTTCAAGGCCTATATTTAAAATCCCTTATCTGTAAAAAATTTCATTAATAAAATGTACCCCTTTCCTATACAAATCTGTAAATTTTTTCCAAAACTATTTTAAATATTCCCTTATGTATATTTATTTCTGTAAATTTTAGAAATAAAAAAAATCCTTCTGTTGAACTCACGTGATAGGGTTACATATGATGAGTGACCCCCCCGAGAAAAAGAAGCTTTTATACCGAGAGACCTCACCATACTATCCTCGCTTATATGAGAATGAAGATGGTAACATCCCAAGTAATGTTGTACTCAAGCATAGGGAGAAGGAAAGGATCAGCGGAGGCCATAATCTCTGCAAGCCGGTCTGTGCCAAAGAGAAGAGGGATACATTCTTAAAAGAAGATCTTGCGGTTTCTAAACATGACATGAACTAATATCTATCAAGGAGTTTGAAGGGGCTGATTGGGTTGGATGGGTAGGTTCCGAGGAAACATTGCACATCCTTCATAGACACCTTTACACTTAGCTCAAAACACTCTCCAAACTGTCATAAGACACAGAGACCCATAACTTTTAGTAGAGACATGATATAAAATATTCAAACACAAATCTAGATGCATCTTAAAATGGGCTTCACTCTGATATAAGTTTCATAAGAAACAAAGAAGTGATCGGAAAGATATGGGCAGTTTACTGGACAGGGGTAAAAACTGTCTGAAAAGAAATAGTCACACATAGAGAGTCATAGATTTTTGGTTTGAAATTTAATATAATAACTAAAGACATATTATGATGCTTCTTGAAGAGAGCTTTGTGCTGATATAAGTTTCATTCAAATCGCACCACCGAGCAAAAAGTTATGAGCAAAATACTGACAAGGGGTCAAACTATCATGAAAAACACCTACTCCTTCTACTGGTGCCAACTTGGGAGAATACTCCCTCCATGCTTAGACTTTATCAACGATCCAAGTCCCATACAAGTCACCCAGGAGGGAAGGAAGAGCTCCCTTTGTGGCTTGGAAAATAGATAAACCATGTATGTGCAATGAGTAGCCGAATAGACAACACTTCTGAGCACTTTGGAAGAGAAAGCAATGGAAAAAGGGAAGAGATAGAGAACCTGAAGTGACCTTCATCACCAATAGAGTGAGACTCCACTCCAATGTAACTCAAAATACTACAAACACAATGGAGAAGAAGAGGTTTCATATGTACAAGAGCAAGCGGAAGCTCCAAGACTACTCATACAGAGAGAATGAACTAGAGAGAGATGGATGCAAGAGTCTATATAAGAGAATATCTACAAGAGGGAGAGAAGGCTCATGGAAGAGGCTTAAGGAGACTAGAGCTACAGCAACATGAGGCCTAATGGTGGAAGAGATGTTGAACAAGGGAGAGGAGGGCTCCTTTTATAAAGATTTTGTCACCGACCTTCACCCATTTACAATTGCTGCCTGTAGATTCCTTTCCCCATCAATCACATAAGCCCATATGTCACCATCCATGTCTTTTTTGGCTACTCTTGCCATGTGTCCCATCAAAAGATGCTCAAGACTTAAAATATTGAGAAAGTCAAGAGTCTCCCCACATGGAGCCCATAAAGACCCTCTCTTTTCCATATGTCCACATCCTCCTTATTCCACATAGGAATTCTAGAAGGATTCCTCTTGACTCCACACTCCTCCACATGCCTTCCACATGCTTGGCATGTGGCCTCTCTTATAATATTCGAACACATGGACATGAGCCCACCTCTCTATATGACTCACTCTTCCTATTTTCTAAAAGCCCCATAATATCCCATACACAAATAACTCTCACCCCATACCAAGTTACTTATACTTCATACCTATGGTATTTACAATGATCCATTCCACTCATCCTCTAAATCCCATACAATATCTTAGAAAATAGAAATAAGTGAGAGACACTAGGCTATCACTTGATACTCAAACTCTTATCAAACATAGAAGAAAACAATACCAATGCGAAATAAAAAACCAATTTTTGGCGTCACATCTCCCCCCCCCAGCAAATCCTCTCTAGTGACAGAGAGGTTCTGCTGGCCCTCAAGGTGGTAGAGCATAGAAGAATTTAAGGCAATACTCATTGGTGTGTCCAGGTATCACCATGCCATCAAGATCCTCAAGCTGATAGGTTCCATTGGAGACATTCATATACATCCTTATGGAGGCGTGGCCAAAAGTAATCAATCTCTGCTTCTGTTGTGGAGTTAACCCTCAAGGAAACATGCCTTCTTTCACATATTTCTGAACCTCTTGCAATTCTGGCCATCCAGTGTCTACCAAAGAAACCACCCCTTGGTCTTGTACTACAATAGCGCTAGTAGCTAGCTCATCTGCCCTTTGATTTTCCTTTCTGTTTATATGAGCAAACTTGCAAAAATCAAATTGACTACATAGTGCCGTAGCCTTTTGATTAAGCTCCTTCAAATGAGGACTTCTTGTCTTGTAATGCCCTTGCATTTGCTTTATAAATAAGTTGAGAATCTCCTCTTACTTCCAATTCTTTAACTTGACTTGGAAGACAACCCTCTAAACCAAGAATCAAAGCATTATACTGAGCTGCATTGTTAGTTGTGATACCTAGAAGCTCTTGTCCTCTTGCCCACACCTCTTGACCTTCAGAATTCATCAAGACTATCCCCCAACTCCTTGTTGGCATGAAGGACTAAAAGCCCCATCAAAATACAAGACAAAAGCTGTTGGTGGTGTCTCCCTTTCATCATTAATGTCCTCCTTATATTTCTTTTCTTCTCTTAGATCTTGCCATCCTGTGAGCAAATTTGCCATAGTAGACCTAGTGGTTTTTTTAGTGACAAAAGAGAAAGAGAACTCTTGAAGCTTTGACAAACATTTTTAAAATCTCCCCCCAGGATTAGGCTTGCGAACTAGATATGCTAAATTTACAAACTAAGAGGTAAGGAAGAAAAATGGCCAAGGTAATAAATAGGAGCGAAACTTTCTGACTGAAAACACCAAAGAGAGGGCTTGCTGCTCCATTTCTTCACACCTTGTTCCACCTCTGTAAGCTGTCGGCTGGCATAATAGATGGGTTGCATTCTACCTGCCTCTCCTTCTTGTAGCAATACAGCACCAACTAAATGCAAAGATACACTTGGATTTACATAAAAGTGTTGAGACCAATCAAGGGGCTTCAATATTGGGCCCTTACTCATGGCCTCCTTAAGTTGCTAAAAAGACTCTTGTTGCTCCACACCCCATTGGAAGGAAACTCCTTTTCTTGTCAACAAGTTTATGCGATGCACTATCTCTATGAAATCATCACAAAAGCATTGATAATACTTGCTCTTTCCTAGAATTCTGCGAACACCAGTGACACTCTCAGAACTTGGCAATGCCATGATTGCTTAAACCTTGTCAGGATCCATTTGTAGGCCTTCTTTAGACACAATATGCCCCAACAAGACTACTTTTGTTTGAGCCAAATGACACTTGCTAGGATTTAGACACCATTTTGCTTCATCAATCCTAGCTAAGGCCATCTTTAACTTCTCCATGTGAGCTATGCACCAAGAATAAATGCAAAAATCATCCAAAACACCGTTATGAACTATCCTAAGTAAGGCTCAAGTTCTTGACTCATGAACCTTTAAAATGTAGCCGGTGCATTGGTTAACCCAAAAGGCATTACTCTGTGAGCAAAAACTCCCCAAGGTGTGACAAATGATGTTTTCTTTTTATCTTCCTCCCAAATACGAGTTTAAAAGTACCCAGAATACCCATCACATATAGAATACATCTCATGCCCTGCTACTTGGTCTAGTATTTCATCTTGGAATGGCAAAGGAAAATGATCCCTCTTAGCACATGCATTCAAAGGACGAAAGTACACACAAACCCGCCACTTATTTCCTTTCTTTGGTGTGACAACTACAGGAGATATCCATTCTGAATCATCAACAGGAAAGATGAATCCCATCTCAAGTAGTTGTGTTACCTTTTTCTTTAGTGCCTCAGCTTGGATCACCCCCAATTGCCTTAAGCGTTGCACAACTGGCTTGGTTTCTAGCTTCAACTCAATCTTGTGCTCCACAAGAGAGACTAGTCAAACCTGTGAATAGCTTGTTGCAAAGAGATATGGGAAATCATCTAGCATATCCAAGTACTAGAGCTTCTCACTACCTGATAGAGAATCACCAAGAAGCTCCTCATTGCATTAGCGTTGTTTAGTGTGCTCCACATCCTCCACATGAAGTGTCTTTATAGGATCTTCTTGTACCGCAACCTTGTTCCCTCCTGACTCATCCCGATCAGCACTAAGACAAGGACCAAAGGCCACTCCTTCCACCTCACACTCTGAGCTGGACTCCTCAGAGCTACACCCTGTCTCTTCTTCTTCATCAGTTAAGTCACAGCTTGAACTCTCTGATGTTGAAGACTCCTCCTTAACAACTTCCTTTTTGCAGCTTTTGATGTTGTAGTGCACCTTCTTATCATTTTTGTGCAAAATTAGTTCTTCAATATCCCACTTTTGAATAGCCTTCACCTTGCGTAGCCAAGGCCTTCCCAAAATCAATGGATAGGCATGTGCATGTGGCTTGGTAGGGATTACCTAAAAAGTAGTCGGCACAGAAATTCCACATACATCCACTTCTAGATTCTTCACAACTCCCAAGGTCTTAAACCTAGTGTTCTTATAGCCAATTTGATGTGATAAGGAGAGGTAGTACTAGAGTATTTTAAATCAGCATCTATCATGGTCTTCTCACTCATGACATTAATCAATGCACCTCCATCAATGTACACATTAGAAATCACTTGACTGACCAATGATCACATCATCACCCACATCTATATCTACCTTTTGAACAACATGATTGGCACTTTTCTTCTTTTTCTTCTTTGACACTCTTTTGCTTGCTAGCTTTCCCCATTCCTTCCGTAGTTTTGGAGACAAAGCGAGTAATTGACCAAAGGTGATATGAGCTTCCTTTTCTTTCAGGTCGGACAACAAGTCATAGCTTCCAATGCCTTGTCCTAAAGGAAAGTCTGACTGGCTAATTCTCCTTCTAGATGCCTTCTTTTTCTTACTACGGTGTTCCTCTTCCTGATGTTCCTCATCTACTTCTTCCTTGCTTTCTTCTTCTTATTTTGCTTTACCATGCCCCCATTTAGCCATCATTACCTCTCTTTCCTCATCCCCTGAAGAAGCTTCTAACAAGGATACTTGTTTTTCTTCTTTCTTTCTCAATCTAGGACACTCGGGGCGATAGTGACCTTTCTCATCACATTCATAGCAAGTGACCCCACTCTTATCTCGAGGCCTATCTTCACTCTTTGGTGCTCTAGGTTGTCGTGCATTAACCGAATGCAATTTCAAATTAGCAAACTCGGCCATCAATTGGGAGATATTATGATCTAACTCATAGGACTTTGGTACCTGAGGACTACCCATTACCTCCACCTTAGAAGTTGAAGCTGTTGAAGACACAAAAGAGGATTCGATCTTTAGAGAAGCTTATTTCTTGGTCGCAATGCAAAGTGCCTCCATGTATGTTTTGGACCTTTATTCATTTCCTTTGAGGGAAGACGAGGCTCCAAAGCCATAACAAATTTGCTCAACTTGAAGTCTCCATCCCTACGAGACTTTGAGGGGTCGATGATGCAGATGCCACAGCTCGCAAAGCTGCCCTTTCATACTTTGAACATAAAGTCTCATATCGGATTGCCAACGTAGAGACCATCTCACCCTCTCCTTTATAGAAGCGGTCTAATTGCAACATCAAAGCATTTGGCAACTCCACTGTCCCAAATCCCTGTTTCATTGCAACCGCCACTTGGTCCCAGTCCTCCTTGGTAGAGTCCAGCATGACCTCATGCCAACTCAAGGCTACACCTTTAAGAAAATCAGGCAAAATCTCTACCCGATCCTTCATGGACCATCCACAAAGCTGGCATCCTCGAACAAAATCCCAAAGATAAGACTTCGGGTCTTCCCCTTGGGTCCCTCAAAACACTGGAATCTTCACCATGATGAAACACAAAAAGGAAACACCAAAATCTAACTAATATCCCAAACAAGATCCAAACAAGATCCCACAGAGCCTTAGTATACCAACACCAACTTATTATACATAACCACTTGTTGAAAACCCTCCACAACGTGATCCTCAATAAAATCTTCAAAAATAAGTGACCAACTAGCACCATGAAAACATTTTGTATACATGCGTTTAAGAATCACCCTTGTCCACAATTGAAAGTGCACATAACAGCTTCAAGATATTCTACTCTTTATCATTTGCATAGCAAAAGAAGTTGAAAGCATTGAGAATCACCACTCCACTGTTATAGTCAAAAACTACCCAAAGACTCAACTCTTCTTCACACCAAGCTGCTAGTGCATGAAACAATCCCCAATCTATCATTGTGCCTACTATCGGCATTGTCTATTCACCAACATATTCAAGAGTGCAAACATAAAGGATATGATCATGATGACCATGCGAATAGCTTGAGCATCACCTTCACAATCTTCTAGTTCTCTTAAACGAGCTGCAATCTCTTCTAACGGAGTTCTTCCAGGCATCCTTTATCACATCAGAAAACAAATGCCCATACTAGGCATAACATGCAATCAAGTACACCCGATACCGTTTAGTAAGGTAGGATGAATCCAATACCAAACGTACCCAGCGTCTTCACCAAAAGATGTGACATGAAGTCAGGGGTAATAAACTTCACGCACCTCTTCACTTCCTGTTGCTTTCGAAGTGAGTGATAGAGATATTCATCACTAGGAAAGAGACATTAAAAATAAGCTTTTATACTAAGAGACCACACCATACTATCCTCCCTTATATGAGAATGAAGATGGTAACATCCCAAGTAATGTTGTACTCAAGCATAGGGAGAAGGAAAGGATCAGCAGAGGCCATAATCTCAGCAAGCCAGTCTGTGGAGCGATACATTGTTGAAAGAAGATCTTGCGGCCCAACATGACATGAACTGATATATATCAAGGAGTTTAAAGGGGATGATTGGGTCGGATGGGCAAGTTCCAAGGAAACATTGCACCTCCTTCATAAACACCTTTACACTTAGCTTAAAACACTCTCCAAACTGTCATAAGACACAGAGACCCATAACTTGAAGCAAAGACGATATAAAATATTCAAACACATATCCAAATGCACCTTGAAATGATCTTAGCTCTGACATAAGTTTCATAAGAAACAGAGAAGCGGTCGGAAAGATATGGGCAGTTTACTGAACGGGGGTAAAAACTATCTGAAAAAGAAACAATCACACACAGAGAGTCATAGATTTTTGGCTTAAATTTTAATACAATAACTAAAACAATAGGATGATGCTCCTTGAAGATAGCTTCACACTGATATAAGCTTTGTCCAAATTGGACCATCGAGCAAAACGTTATGAGTAAAATACTGACACGGGTCAAAGTGTCATGAAAAACACGTACGCCTTCTACTAGTGCTGACTTGGGAGAATACTACCTCCATGCTTAGACTTCATCAATGATCCAAGTCCCATAGAGATCACCTAGGAGGAAAATAATAGCTCCCTTTGTGGCTTGGGAAATAGATAAACCATGTATGCGCAATGAGTAGCCAAATAGACAACACTTCTAAGCACTTTGGAAGAGAAAGCAATGGAAAAAGGGAAGAGACACTCAAGAGAGAGAACCTGAAGTGACCTTCATTACCAATAGAGTGAGACTCCACTCCAATGCAACTCAAAATACTATAAACACAAGGGAGAAAAAGAGTATTCATACATACAAGAGGGAGCAAAAGCTCCAGGACTACTCATAGAGAGAGAATAAACTAGAGAGAGATAAACTGAAGAGTCTACATAAGAGAATATCTACAAGAGGGAGAGAAGGCTCATGGAAGAGGCTTGAGGAGACTAGAGCTACAACAACATAGGCCTAATGGTGGAAGAGATGTTGAACAAGGGAGAGGAAAACATAGAACTCTTATCAAACATAGAAGAAAACAATACCAATGCCAAATAAAAAGCATCAAATTTTGGCATCACAATGCTCTAGGTTGTCGTGTATTAACCAAATGCAATTTCAAATCAACAAACTCTGCCATCAATTGGGAGATATTATGATCTAACTCAGAGGACTTTGGTAACTGAGAAGTGCCCATTACCTCCACCTTAGAAGTTGAAGCTGTTGAAGACACAAAAGAGGATTCGATCTTTAGAGAAGATTCTTTCTTAGTCGCAATGCAAAGTGCCTGCACGTATGTTGTTGGATCTTTACTCATTACTTTTGAGCAAAGATGAGGCTCCAAAGCCATAACAAATTTGCTCATCTTTAAGTCTCCATCCCTACGAGACTTTGAGGGGTCGATGATGCAAATGCCATAACTCACAAAGCTACCCTTTCATACTTTGAACATAAAGTTTCATATCAGATTGCCAACGCAGAGACCAACTCACCCTCTCCTTGATAGAACTAGTCCAATTGCAACATCAAAGCATTTGGTGGCTCCACTACCCCAAATCTCTACTTCATTACTACCACCACTTGGTCCCAGTCCTCCTTGATAGAGTCTGGCAAGGCCTCATGCCAACTCAAGGCTACACCTTCAAGAAAATCAAGCAAAATCTGTGCCCGATCCTTCATGGACCATCCAGAAAGACAACATCCTCGAACAAAATCCCGAAGATAAGACTCTGGGTCTTCCCCTTGGGTCCTCAAAACATTGGAATCTTCACCATGATGAAACACAAAAAGGAAACACCAAGATCTAAATAATATCCCAAACAAGATCCAAACAAGATCCCACAGAGCCTTAGTATACCAAGACCAACTTATTATGCATAACCACTTGTTTAAAACCCTCCACAATGTGATCCTTAACAAAATCTTCAAAAATAAGTGACCAACCAGCACCATGAAAACATTATGTATACATGCATTCCAAAATCACCCTTCTCACAATAGGAAATGCACATAAAAACTTCAAGATATTGTACTCTTCATCATTTGCATAGCAAAAGAAGTTGAAGGCATTGAGAATCACCACTCCATTGTTATAGTCAAAAACTACCCAAAGACTCAACTCTTCTTCACACCAAGCTGCTAGTGCATGAAACAATCCTCAATCTATCATTGTGCCTACTGCCAAAGTTGTCGATTCACCAACATATTCAAGAGTGCAAACATAAAGGATATGATCATGATGACCGTGCAAATAGCTTGAGCATCACCTTCACAATATTGTAGTTCTCTTAAATGGGCTGCAATCTCTTCTAACGGAGTTCTTCTAGACATCTTCTTTATCACATCAGAAAACACATTCCTATACTAGGCATAACATGTAATCAAGTACACTTGAGACCGTTTAGTAAGGTGGGATGAATTCAATACCAGACGTACCCAGTGTCTCCACCAATAGATGTGACATGAAGTTGGTGGTAATAAACTTCACGCACTTCTTCAGTTCCTACTGCTTTTGAGCCGAGTGACAAAGATATTTATCATTGAGAAAGGGACATTAGAAAGAAGATTTCATGCCAAGATACCACACCATACTTTCCTCCCTCAAATGAGAATGAAGATGGTAACATCCCAAGTGATGTTGTACTCAAGCATAAGGAGAAGGAAAGGATTAGTAGAGGCCATAATCTCAGCAAGCCGATGTGCGCCAAAGAGAAGACCGATGCATTATTAAAAGAAGATTTTGCAGCTCAACATGACATGAATTGATATATATCGAGGAGTTTGAAGGGGCTGATTCGGTTGGATGGGCAGGTTCCAAGGAAACATTGCACCTTCTTCGTAAATACTTTTACAATTAGCTCAAAACACTCTGCAAATTGTCATTAGACACAGAGGCCTATAACTTTCACTAGAGACATGATATAAAATATTTAAACACATAAAGAGATGCATCTTGAGATGAGCTTCGCGTTGATATATGTTTCGTAAGAAACAAAGAAGCGGCCATAAAGTTATGGGCAGTTTACTAGACGGGGGGTAAAAACTATCATGAAAATAGAGTGTCAAACATAGAGACTCATAACTTTTTGCACTTGTATCTGATTTAAGGTCTAATCATATAGCAACATGCGTCTTAAGAGATCTTCACACTCATATAAGTTTCATCAAAATCAGACAATCAAGTAGAAAGTTATGAGCAAAACACTAGCAGGGGGTCAAACTATCATAAAAACTGCCCTCCACCCATGCTAATTTCGCCTAAGTAGGATGCTCCCTCAAGACTCCACCTTCATCAATGATCCATCACTCATATATTTCACATAGAAGAGGTTAAGTAAATCCCTTGGTGGCTCAGGAAATGGATGGACCATGTGCATGCAATGAGCGGCCGAATAGATTAAGGCTTTGAAAGAAAGAAAACGGAAGAGAGACTCAAGAGAGGGAATATGAAATGATCTTTATTGTCAATAGAGTGAGACTCCACTCCAATGCAACTCAAAATACTATAAACACAAGGGAGAAGAAGAGGTTTCATATGTATAAGAGGGAGCGGAAGTTCCAAGACTACTCATAGAGAGAGAATAAACTAGACAGAGATAGACTCAAGAGTCTACATAAGAGAATATCTACAAGAGGGAGAGAAGGCGCATGGAAGAGGCTTGAGGAGACTAGAGCTATAGCAACATGAGGCCTAATGATGGAAGAGATGATCAACAAGGGAGAGGAGGGATCCTTTTATAGAGATTTTGTCACCCTCTTTCACCCATTTACAATTGCTGCCTATAGATTCCTTTTCCCATCAATCACATAAGCCCGTATGTCACCATCCATGTCCTTTTTGGCTAATTTTGCCATGTGTCCCATCAAAAGATGCTCAAGACTCTTAAAATATGGAGAAAGTCAAGAGTCTCCCCACATGGAGCCCATAGGGACCCTCTCTTTTCCATATGTCCACATCCTCCTTATTCCACATAGGAATTCTAGAAGGATTGCTATTGAATCAACACTCCTCCACATGGCTTCCACATGCTTGGCATGTGATCTCTCTTAAATTATTTGAATACATGGACATGAGCCCACCTCTTTATATGACTCTTCTTCCTATTTTCTAAAAACCCCATAATATCCCATACAAAAATAACTCTCACCCCATACCAAGGTATCTATCATTCATACACATGGTATTTACAATGATCCATTCCACTCATCCCTTCAATCCCATACAATATCTTAGAAAATAGAAATAAGTGAGAGCCGCTAGGCTATCACTTGATACTCAAACTCTTATCAAACATAGAGAAAAGCAATACTAATACCAAATAAAAAATATCAATTTTTGGCGGCACAACATGAAAGCACAAAGAAGGATATAAAAGCACACAAAAAAGCACTTTACAAAAGAACACATAGAAGCACACAAAAGCACATGAAAGCACAAAAAAGGCACACAAACAATATAAAAGCACATGAAAGCACAAAAGAAGCATATAAAAGCACATAAAAGCACACCACAAAAGCACATGAAAGCACAAAAAAGCACAACCAAGAATATAAAAGCACAGAAAAGCACACCGCAAAAGCACATCAAAGCACTGGAAAGCACAAAAAATCTCAACCAAGAATCTAAAAGCATACCAAAAAAGCACATGAAAGCACAGAAAAGCACACAAAGAATATAAAAGCACATGAAAGCACAAAAAAATCATATAAAAGCACATAAAAGCACACCACAAAAGCACATGGAAGCACGTGAAAGCACAACCAAGAATATAAAAGCACACAAAAGCACACTACAAAAGGACATCAAAGCACTTGAAAGCACAAAAAATCATAACCAAGAATATAAAAGCACACCACAAAAGCACATGAAAGCACAAAAAAGCACAAAAAAGCACACAAAGAATATAAAAGCACACAAAAGCACATGAAAGCACAAAAAAGCATATAAAAGCACATAAAAGCACACCATAAAAGCACATGAAAGCAAAAAAAAGCACAACCAAGAATATAAAAACACACAAAAGCACACCACAAAAGCACATCAAAGCACTTGAAAGCACAAAAAAGCACACAAAGAATATAAAAGCACACAAAAGCACATGAAAGCATAAAAAAACATATAAAAGCACATAAAAGCACACCATAAAAGCACATGAAAGCACAAAAAAGCACAACCAAGAATGTAAAACACACAAAAGCACATCAAAGCACTTGAAAGCACAAAAAAACACAAAGAATATAAAAGCACACAAAAGCACAGAAAAAGCACATAAAATCACACCACAAAAGCACTTGAAAGCACATCAAAGCATTAAAAAGCACAACCAAGAATATAAAAGCACCCAAAAGCATACCATAAATGCACATCAAAGCACTTGAAAGCATAAAAAATCACAACCAAGAATATAAAAGCACACCACAAAAGCACATGAAAGCTTTAAAAAGCACACACAGAATATAAAAGCACACAAAAGGACATGAAAGCACAAAAAAGCATATAAAAGCACACCACAAAAGCACATGAATTTGGCACATGAAAGCACAAAATAGCACAACCAAGAATATAAAAGCACACAAAAGCACACCACAAAAGCACATGAAAGCACTTGAAAGCACAAAAAAGCACACAAAAGCACATGAAAGCACAAAAAAAGCACATAAAAGTGTGAAGATAGTGGGAGAGAGGGAAGGAGTCTCACTTGCGGCTTTCTCACATGCACAAATGGCGGAATACACACAAAGGTGGAGGTTGAAAACAGTTTTCCTCTTCTTAGTTGTGTAAGCCAAAAGAACTCTAGTACAAAGAAATAGAAGAACCCTATATGTGGGTCTCAAACCAAACTCAACTAACTAAGGTGGCATACTAACTGAGCCACAAACTAGAGTAGATAAGGATAGCTGTCATCCAGCTATTATTCGTGAGCGGTGTACCAACCGCATCTCCAGCTAACAAGGCGGTGACATAAATAGACAACGGTCACCGTGGCATATCGTGAGTGGAGCTCGATATCTCAACACTCCCCCTCGATCAATCCCAATTCCTGCACACCAAGCAGGTCTCTGAACTTGTGCAGCTTCTCTGCGCCCAATGCTTTCGTGAATATGTCAGCTACCTGATCCTCTGTGCTGACATAAACTAGATCAATAAGACCTAGTAAAACCTTCTCCCGCACATAGTGATAATGCACCTCAATGTGCTTTGTTCTAGCATGAAAGACTAGGTTCTTTGCCAAGTGTATTCTACTCATGTTGTCACAATAAATGACAACTGGCCCATCTGTAGGCTGATGCATATCATAGAGTAGCTTATGCAACCAAGCTACCTCACATGCAGCCATTGCTGCTCCCCTGTACTCAACCTCTGTGCTCGACAAGGCAACTGTAGGCTATTTCTTGCTGCTCCAAGTGACTGCAGCACTCCCAAAAGAGAACACATACCCACTGGTAGATCGTCTATCAAAAATACTACCAGCCCAATCAGCATCAGTGTATCCATGCAACTGTATTTGAACCCCAACCTCATAAAATAGTCCATACTGCAATGTGGACTTCACATACCTGAGTATGCATCTAGCCGCATCCAAATGCGGTTTCCTTGGAGCCTGCATAAACTGACTTACCAACCCAATAGCATAGCTCAAATCTGGCCTGGTAATAGTCATGTAAATCAAACTTCCTACTATGTGTCTGTACATAGTAGGGTCTTCCAGAAGCTCACCTGCATCTGCGCTCAGCTTCACATTCTGCTCCAAAGGAACTAAAATAGGCTTACAGCCTGTCATCCCATATCTGGACAGCATGTCCAATCCATACTGCCTCTGCAAGAGCTGTATCCCACTTGGTGATCTAATCACCTCAATGCCCAAGAAATAACACAGCTCTCCCAAATCCATCATCTCAAACTTCTGCCTCAATAGCATTTTCACATGAAGGATATCTTCATCACTATCACCTGTGATGATCAAATCATCAACATAAATGACCAGCAGCATAATCCCTTTCTCTGTTTTTCTCACATAGAGTGAGAAATCTGCCTTGGAAATCTGAAAGCCAATAGTGACAAGATACTGTCCTATCTTGTCAGACCATGCTCTAGGTGCTTGCTTCAAGCCATATAAGGCTTTCTTCAACCTGCAAACAAACTCAGATGAATAGCATGAACATAACCTGCTGGCTGCTCCATAAAGACCTCTTCTTGCAAATCACCATGCAAGAAGGCATTCTTTACATCCATCTCATGTAAAGACCATCCCTTTGATGCAGCCATAGCAATGGCTGCTCTTATGGTTTCCATCCTTACAACTGGGCTGAAAGTTTCTTCATAATCAATGCCATATGTCTGTGCATACCCCTTGAGAACTAATCTTGCCTTTTATCTATTCACAGAACCATCTACATTGTGCTTGATCTTATAAACCCATTTACAGCCAATGGCATTCTTGCCTTTAGGCAAAGGCACCAATTCCCATGTAGCATTAGCATCCAAGGCATCCATTTCTTCATCCATGGCTTTCTCCCATTTTTCATTTCCCATGGCTTGCTCAAAAGAAGTGGGTTCTGGTTCCTGTATCACTTTGACCATATAGGCATAGTGAATGGCTGTAAATCCATCATATTTCAGCCTATCCACAGGATACCTAACCCTGGTAGACCTGCGCAAAATAGGCTCACTTCGAGGTGCTCTCAAAACATCCCTGGTCTTCCGTACTCCAGGTGTAACAATAGAAGGAATACCCAACTCATCATCAATGCTCTGTTCTGAGCCACTGGATTCACCATCCACACAAGAGTGACCTGTATTCACATCAAACATGGGCTGATCTACCTTCTCTTTTCCTTTTCGTGATACCTGCGTACCACTCTCTGCATTGCTTTGAGGAGATTCTCCTGATCTCAATCTGCCTGTCCATGGCGAAGTATGTGAACCACTGCTAGAGGAC
The DNA here is from genome assembly GCF_047967505.1 of Dipteris shenzhenensis. Taxonomy (NCBI): domain Eukaryota; kingdom Viridiplantae; phylum Streptophyta; class Polypodiopsida; order Gleicheniales; family Dipteridaceae; genus Dipteris; species Dipteris shenzhenensis. The sequence goes on along the minus strand of NC_141624.1, from coordinate 29,049,887 downwards.
ACTCCAGGTCCACTAATATTTTGTGATTGCTGCTGTGAATTCTGTGCAGCATTACCATTTTGTGCATCTACATCAATCATCACATTTACTGGTTTATACCAGCTACTCATCTCATCAAAAACAACATCTCTGCTCACTGTGAACTTTCGTGTAGAAGGGTTATAGCATCTATACCCTTTTTGCTGCAGAGAATAACCAATAAAGACGCACTTCTCAGCTTTTGGATCCAACTTGGACCTCAACTCATCTGGCACATGGACATAGGCAATGCAACCAAAAATTTTCAAATGAGAAATATCTGGTTTCCTACCAGTATACATCTCCTCTGGTGTCATGCCATGTATTGCTGCAGTGGGAGTCCTGTTCATTATATAAACTGCTGTAGCAACTGCTTCAGCCCAATAATAATCTGGTAGATCTTTTTCATTTAGCATAGCCCGAGATACCTCTCCAATATGCCTGTTTTTCCTTTCTGCAATTCCATTTTGTTGTGGGGTATGACTGCATGAATATTGCTGCTTTATACCATGCTCCTGCAAGAACCTTGCAAATTCATTTGAGAGGTACTCTCCCCCTCCATCTGACCTTAGGCATTTTATTTGCAGGCCTGTTTCTTTTCCCACCATAGCTTTGAAAGCTTTGAAGTGCCCAAACACTTCACTTTTCGTTTTCATAAAATACACCCACAGTTTTCTGCTGAAGTCATCAATAAATGTGACAAAATAGTGACAGCCTCCAATAGATGCAGCTTTTGTAGTCCACACATCAGAGTGGATTAATTCCAATGGCTTTTTACTCTCTTGAACATGCCTATGAAAAGGTTTCCTTGCCTGTTTCCCAAATTGACAGGCTTCACAAACCTTGTGCATTTCTACAACCTTGAATTTAGGCAATCCTGCAACAATATTTTGGGCTTGCATTGATTTAAGTCACTGTATATTAACATGACCAATGCGTTTGTGCCAGATATCAATATCTGCAACTACACCGGTCCCATGTGCAAACATTGCTGCACTCAATTCAGGCATGTCTGCATCCAACGTAAACATCCTGCCCTTCTTCTTTCCTTTTGCTATCAAGCGACCATTATTTTTCATATCCTCAACAAAGCATCCATGAGGATTAAATCTGACCTGCAAGCCCTGCTCAACCATCTGACCAACAGAAACCAGGTTCTTGGTGATGTTCGGGACATGAAATACATCAGACAAGTATTTCTTTTTCCCATCCTGCATAGACAAAGGAATTTTGCCAATCTGCACAATAGGATGTGCAGTATCATCACCAGTCTCCACAAATCCTGGCTTTTCCATTTTCCTTGCATCTTGCATCCATTCTGCATGACCTGTCATGTGGTTTGACGCACCTGAGTCAACATACCACACATCATTTTGTTCTTATGCACTTGTCACATAATTGGTCATATGCTGCACCATAAATAGATGCTCATTTCTGTCATCACCCTGCCTGCATAATTGCCTTGCTGCAATTTTCCATTCATAATGTCATTCTGCTTTTTGTAGCAGTCCTTAGCCATATGACCCATTTTGCCACAATAGTAGCATTCAACATTGCTGTTTGCATTTTGGCTTCTCTGCCATCCACCACGGCCTCTTTGGCTCCCCCTGCATCTAGAGTTACCATGTCCTCCTGCATAGGACTGGTTTTCTTGCGTTTGCTACATATTCTGATTTCTACTACGGCCTGCAGATCGGCCTCCTCTACCTTTGCCAGCATTTGAGTAGAAGACAGTTTCTTTTGAAGTTCCTGCTGAAGAAGATGCACCACCATTTCTCTGCTCTTCAGAAATTAGAAGAGCAATCAGCTCCTCAAAATCAAGAAATTTTTCACGGACGGCAATGGATGTCCGGAACTGTGCATAATCCTTTCCTAGACCATTCAAGGTCACAGAAACCAAATCATCATCATCCACTGGCGACCCAATGGAAGCAAGTGCATCTGCAATTTTCTTCACTTTCATGTGGTAGTCATTTATGCTCAAATTTTCTCTCTGCACATTGTGCAACTCCTGTTTGAGTTGCATTTTCCTGGCTTGCGTATTTGTGCTGTACATTTTTGCCAAAGTATCCCATGCCTCCTTTGGCATATTTGCATCCTGAATATGCACAATCATGGAGTCCGAAATACTGATAGACAGCCAGTACATAACTTTCCTGGCTCTCTCATGCCATCCTTTGAATGCCTGCATTTCTTGTTGATTGGGAACATTAGGAAGAACAGGTTCTTCTTCATTTCCTGTAATGAATTCCCAATAGCCTTTTCCCATCAAGAAATTCGTCATTCTAAACTTCCATGCCTGGAAGTTGTTCTTGTCAAGCTTTTTAGTGACAATCTGTGAAAGAGAATCAGATGCCATTACAGAACATTGCAAAATATTCTGTCACTGCAAAAAACACAGCTTTTGCCTCACACGGGCAGATCTGCAAAACTGACGAAAGTGGTATTTCACCACACAGTCACTTCCTAGTGATGATTTTGCATCAACAGGCAACAGGCATGAATCTGCAACTCCCAATATCTCTGCACACAGGCATATGATGCAATTTCTGCGGCACCTTTCCACCGACTAGCCGTGCAGTGGTTGCACAGCCAAAAACAGGGCCTTTTTCTGAGTGCCTGCGAAGAACTTCCGCCTTGAAAACAGGCCCCGAAATGGCCTCAAATTAGAAAAATAAGGTCACTAAGGGCTTCGCCCAGTCCGGCAGCATATACTGCGCTCTCGCCACACCGCCAAGGGCGTCTCAATCTGAAACAGTGCACTCCTGCACTTCTGGCTGTGCTACCTGCAGAGATTTGCTCCCAAACTCGAAATAGGAAAGCAACACTGGTTCTCTTACCAGGACACCACGAACTTGGCTTGCTTTCTTGAGCTCCTTACCACGAACAAGGCTCTGATACCATGTGAAGATAGTGGGAGAGAGGGAAGGAGTCTCACTTGCGGCTTTCTCACATGCACAAATGGGGGAATACACACAAAGGTGGAGGTTGAAAACAGTTTTCCTCTTCTTAGTTGTGTAAGCCAAAAGAACTCTAGTACAAAGAAATAGAAGAACCCTATATGTGGGTCTCAAACCAAACTCAACTAACTAAGGTGGCATACTAACTGAGCCACAAACTAGAGTAGATAAAGATAGCTATCATCCAGCTATTATTCATGAGCGGTGTACCAACCGCATCTCCAGCTAACAAGGCGGTGACATAAATACACAACGGTCACCGTGGCATATCGTGAGTGGAGCTCGATATCTCAACAAAAAGCACACCACAAAAGCAAAAGAAAGCACATGAAAGCACAAAAAAGCACAACCAAGAATATAAAAGCACACAAAAGCACATCAAAGCACATGAAAGCACAAAAAAGTACAACCAAGAATATAAAAGCTCACAAAAGCACATGAAAGCACAAATAAGTACAAAAACATATAAAAGCACACCACATAAGCACATGAAAGCATATGAAAGTACAAAAATGCACACCACATAAGCACATGAAAGCATATGAAAGTACATAAAAGCACAACACATAAGCACATGAAAGCATATGAACTAGAAAAGCACAAAGCACATAAAAGAACACCATAAAAGCACATACAAGCACATGAAAGCACAAAAAATTAATAAAAAGCACAACCAAGCATATAAAAGCACACAAAAAGGATTTAAGCACAAGACAAACATGAAAATCTTACCTATGACTCTTCAAGAAAATGAGTTGGATGCTTAGTGTATTGCTTTCTAGCAACATGTTGGTGACATATATCCTTTTTGTTTAGAGAGACTCGAGTGTTCTCTGTCCAGAAGTTGACAAAAAGTTTCATGAGACTGCCTCATCAAAGAACAAGTTTCATGAGACTGCCTCATCAAAAGCACAAACTGGAAGCTGACATTTGCATAAATCCAATGGAAGATTCTCTCTAGCTTCATTGTAGGAAAGAATTTGATGGACATGATGAAAAGCTCTTGGATGTACATCTAAAATTCTAGAGACCTGGCCAATGGATACCTCATGGTCTCTTGGCAATGCATTTAACAAGCAAGTGAGAGTGCTTCTTTTGACAAACAATTCATCACTTGATCTAGGATTCTTTAGGATTTGCAGAGATCCTTTCAGAGCAGAAAGCAGTGCTGCACTTGCATTCTGCTCCCCTATATACTTTGAGATGCATGGGTCATGAAGCACTTACTAAAGTACCTCTGAACCTTTCTTCTTTGAAGAGGATGCTAATTTATTTTGTATAAACAACAAAATATTTTCTGTCATTGTGCAAAAATCATCTTCCTCATCCAACTTACATTTCTTTCTTCTTCTTTGTTCCCTCTTCCTTGATGCTTCCCAAGCCATTATAGTCTTCTTTTCTGGGGAGCAAAAGGATGATATTGTCATGGCAGATGTACCTCCCTGTCCTAATCTCATAAGGTTTTGGGAAGACATTGTCTCAAACAAAATGTCTTGTGTCTGCACATGCAAAGGTCCAAAACAGTCCACGTCCAGATTGCATGGCATCTTCCATACCTCTATGAAGAAAAATCTATAGCGATTAAAGAAGCTTTGATATTCTCTATGATCACGGCAGGCTATTCATTTTTCTACGCCTTAAGGTCAAGCAATCATGAAGCAGTATGCTAGGGGCGAAATTCAGCTCCAACAGACACATGATTTTCTGTAATCTTGATCATAGTGGAATGTTGGGAAGCTCTATTAGCCACACAACTTGACCAAGACCCTCATCAACTGCTTCTAGCATCTCGAACTCGTGCTCAATCATGGTCAAATTCACAGTGGAAGAGAAAAGCTTCAAGTAGTACCTTCCAAAGCTTTTAGTACTAGTTTGTAGGCATGAAGTCTTGCAATAAGTCTTGCTCTTGGAGCTGGTCTGAGACACCCATGATTGGCTAGGAGCAAAGCCTTGGGCTTGCGTAACTAGTTCTTGAGTTGCAAACCACAGGCGCAGAGACCTCTTGGTGCAAAAATTTCGCTCATGCTTCGCCTTTTTGGATGTCGAGACGCCTTCTCGCTAAAACTGCTTCATTTTCATTCCCAAGCCTTCTTCATAAACTTGTGGAAGAGACAAGTGATCGTCTGATGCCTTTGTCTTTTTTCTCCTTCCACAAGCAATAAATGTGTAGCTCATGCAATCATGTGATCTCAAGAGAATAAGCTGCTTTCTTGGAGTGCAGCTATAGGGACAGGTGTAGTAGCATCTTGGTTGAGCATACACATGAAAGATAGAGAGCATAGGCATCTTCGGGAATGTTGAGAGAAGCTAGGGAGGGATGGTGAAAAATGCAAATTACCCCTCCCACTACCCACGTCCCTCAACCGCATAATGGGCAGCAAAATCTTGTAACTGCCTTTCAAAATATTGTTATTACGTTAATATTTAAACAATATGTTTTCATTTGTTTTGTGCTAAGAATACATGCTGAAAGCACATTGTCCTGGATAGTGCTTTTTATGTCACCTTCCCATGCTAAGACCTAGAAAGACATGATGTTTTTAAGCTCTTAAATATGAGCCGATATGCCCTTGTACTTGTCCTTGTAGTATCACATCCATGTGCACTAGTTGCATTTTGAAATGCCCCACAACTTTGTTCATTGACTCATATGTTATCTCTGATTTTAGACTTTTGAATTTTTGATGTTGTATAACAAACTCCAACATTTTTTTCATAAACACCACCCATAGCACCATAGTGTTCATCATGGATATACATGAGTTCTGAAACTATACTCCTGCAAGCTCTCACCCGATGCTTCCAGTGACCACTTTTCTTGGATATTTCATCCATTGGACGCAATTTCCTCTCACGTAGTCTTGGACCCATTGGAGTATCCTTTAGGAATGATAATGTTTTTTCTAACTTTTTGATCTCATCCTTAGAGCTGTGTTTTGCATCTGTAAGTGAATGGCATTTATACTGTTCTCTCCCAATTGAGCATCTAATGTTTGAACCTTTACTGTAATTCTTGATTTTTATTTTCTATGCCATCATATGTAGACATTTGAACACTTGTAGCATGCATAGATGATACCAAATGTTGATTTCAAGCCTCCAACATTGCGATATTTTTGTTTCTTTCATTAAGTCTAAAAGATTGATATTGGCTATGAAGGTTACTTGCTCCATGACTAATGAATTTTCGACAATATCTTAACAAACCATTCTCACCCTTATATAGGAACTTTATTAAGGTGGTTAATCCATGGAATTGAGGAGTTTGACAAGTTTGAGGATCTACTGGATATATTTCACCTTCTAACCACAAATCCATAAGTGTTTTTTCTTGATTTCGAAGAGCTACTAAATCACTTTCGCATGCTAAGGAAGATTCATTCCTCTTTAAAAATGGTGCATTCTCTGCATCTATTTGAAAATGGATATCACCTTTTTCTATTTCGAGCGGCTTGCATGATTTCATGCACTTTCCACCTAATATAATATAATGTTGACATCAACAAACAATATACATACATGACATGTTTCATAAAAGTATCAAATTAAGCAAAAGTGAAAACCCCAATCTCATGCAAAATCTAATGATTGAAATCTAGAAATTCAAAAAAATAACTACTTATCATCAAACACTGTTAAACTATGTGAATAACCAATACCTCACAGGGATCTTTGAAGGAAAAATGTGATCAAACTTGTCCTCCTCAATGGTCCCTCTTGTAATCCAGGATGCTGTAGTTGATGGATTTTTCTCCAAAACTAATTATATGCTTCCAAACAACTCCAAATCTATTTCGAACCATCTTCTATAAAAAACCTCAATAGTAAGAGTGTATCTTTTAAAACAAACAAATCTTTCTTCCTCTCCAAATCATGCATTAAAAGAAAACAACACAATTACCAAAACAAACTACAAATTAACTGCTTCTTCAAAGTTGCAGCATAAAATCTCGTTATTTTCATTGTCTTGCATTGTTCTAAAGGTTTTCTCACCTGAATCTCCATGCAACTTGTTTTGATAGACTCTGATTTGAGTTGAAAATTAAAAACATTCTAAAACTACATGAATGAACAATACCTGATTCTTGGAGCAAGGTTCTTTGAAAGAAAAATGTGATGAAACTTGTCCCTCCCAGTGGTCCCAAATGTGTTCCAAGAATGATGAAGTTGATGATTCTTGCTTCAAAACAAATTATATGCTCCCAAACATCTTGAAACATTTTTAAAGAAATATTATGTAGAAAACTATTGATAGAGTAAGAGTGGAAAAGACTCATTTCTCATGAAATTTCTTACCAAACAAACAAATATTTCAATGTTTTCAAACCATGTAATAAAACAAAACAACACAACTACACAAAATGAACTATGAGCTAATTGTTTCTTTAAAGTTACATCATTAACAAAAAAATCTTGTAATAATCACTATGTTGCATTGTTCCAAAGATTATCTCACCTGAACCTCCATACAAGTTGTCTGGATGGACCCCAAACCTTCACAAATGGTTTGAAATCATGCACTCTTAGAGATTGCAGCAGGGACAATGATGACTAGTATTGAGAGATGGGCAAAATAAATATTGATTTTCATGAATCAGCAAAACTGCAATGCCTGAAAGTCAATACTCTTTGATCCTTTCTCAAAGAATCTCGTCCAGTAGCTCCTTCTAAGCTCCAAACAACCTACATCACTCATGGCTTGCTCAAAACATTGAGTTCCTTTTCTTCCTGAATGAAATGATTTCAAATCATGGGAGAATCTCATATGAGAGAGGAAGTGGCGAGATTTGAAGGAGAAGCACCCAAAATAGAGAAAGGAGAAGGTAGGTCGAATCTCTTTCAAAAATCTTGAAAGTTTCGAAAGAATGAGAGTGAAATGGGAAAGAAATGCAGGTAGAGAAGAGAAGTGATGAGATTTTGGCGCATGAGATTCCATCCCATGAGAGGGAGAATAGAGAAAGAATCTTTCTGCTTAGGAGCCAGCAAGAAATTTGAAAAGAGGGCTAGAGCAAAGAGAAATTCAAAATGATGCTCAAAAATGAAGGGGAAGGAAGAGGAATGAGAGAGAATTAAAGGAGTGTGGTAGTTGGATGGGAGGATTTGGTTTCAGGTCAAATGGTACAAGTTTTGGTTGAGAAACTAGGTTTCTCAGTTTGATTATAGTTAAAAAACGTGATGGGAGAGTTAAGGCAGCAAGTGGGTGCTCACATCATTGTTTGGGCCATTGAATAAAGAAATAGAGAAGTCAAGCCACATCCAATATTCTATTGTCCTCCACCAGCCAATATTCTATCAGATTTTATTCACCTTATCCTTCCATGTCACCAGCCCAAGGGCTCCCTTACAGGGCCCTTTTTGAGTCCAATTGTTTTGTATTGCATGGTCTTCCTCAGTTCCGACACTTCTTTTTGCTGGTGCGATGGGATCATCAACTGCAAGGGTGGGATGTTAGTTATGTCATGCCTTGCAAATAATAGTGATGGCCTTTGTAGCATTGGCAACAAGCCAGCAATAACCCTAAGGGGAGGACTACCCTACATATGTGATGAAAGCATCGGCATGTGTAGACAGGCAGAAGATATTTTTCTCATCTTTGGATAAGTCTTGGTAAATTATGCGCAAATTTTTAGTCCCTATGGAACATTCCCATTTGATTGTTGGATCAGTGGATATGATCCTAATTTGGAGTTGCTTCCATTGGATAAGCACTCATGCATTGAGGTGATCTTTCGCTTGTGTAGAGTGGCCACAAGCTGTATTTGGCTTTGGTGGAGGTTGGAGGTCACATACCTCACTGCCTTCTCTTGAGCTTGGAGAGCTTGGTTCATGTGCACTTCTTCAACCTCCTTCTCATCTATTTGCACCCAAAGTGCTTTGACCTCTCTAGTGATTCCCTGGAATTGGTCTTCGATTGCTGCTGCAGTCTTTCTTTCCAATTCTTGTTCATGTTCCTCCTTGGCCAAGCTAGTGAATAGTGCTGACATTTGGAGCATGTGGCTAGCTTGATGATGGAGAATGACAGATCGGTGATGAAGATTGGCGATATTGCTAATACAATTGGTGCCCATGTAGCCATCCTAATGATTCTGTAGTACTTGTTGGGGGTTGTTCCAATGGTATTGCAGTCACTTGGGTATAGTAGTCATACTATTGATCTCGCACTAGCTCCCCTTGTGGCTCATGGACTGGCATGGCAATGATGGCGGTGCTGGTGTTGATGTAGCATCAGGCTCAAGTGATGATCTTGCCTCACGATTTGGTGCCGATTTTGCCTCAAGCTCTGGCTACTACTGCTATTGTTGGAGATATATTGGTTGCAGTTGTGCACCGAGTTGTAGCATCTCCTTAGGCAATTCCTCAATTCTGACCTCTAGAATAGGCATTTCTTTTAAGGTATCCACATTTGCCAATGTGATAGTAGGAGAATTTGGTGACGGCTCCCATGTTGGTGAGAAGGGAATGTCCACTTCCTCAATAGGTTTTGGTGACTAGGGTAGAGTCATTTCTCATTCCTGTAGCTCTTTATTGATGATTACAGCCAATAAGTGTGGAATTTTACATTTTTGGCCTGATGAACCATCCAGTTTTTTTGTGAAGTAGATGACTAAGTGATGGATCCAGTCATGCTTTAGTTTCCTACTCAACAAAACAAATGTGAAAAGTGGAAGGGATTGATTCTTACCACACTTAACCCCTAGGATTGTAGATAGGAATTGTGCTTCTCCTTGAGGCGAGAATTAATGATGGTGCAACGTAATATGCTGTCCCTATGGAACATTGTGCCCTTGGCAAGAAGAGGTTGTACGTCGAGAAATTTAGCATCTATCTGAAATAGTGTGGCATCTGGCAAGTCATCTTCTACTCCAGTGACGTCTTCTCCCAACTTGACATGAGACATGTGATCGGCAATGTAGTGTTGGGCACCTTTGCGGACCACTATTTTGAAGTTAAATTCTTGAAGCAAGAGGAGCCATCTGGTTATTCTTCAAGCTATTGTACACGGATGGTTCACAAGATAAAGAAATGCTTGATGATGGTCGGTGTAGAAGACAAAATCATTTGCTAGTAGATAGTGTGGAAATTTCTTAACACTATACACCATTGCTAGGGCTTCTCTTTCTATGGTGGTATAGTTGATCTCCGCATCATTGAGTTATCGACTGGAAAAGTAGAATGGGTAGTCTTTCGTATGTTCACCAGGTTGACAAAGCACACTCCCAATTGTATACTTGGATCCATCAGTATGAACATGCAAATCAATATCCCAATTGGGATACATAAGGATGGGTGTTATGATTAGGCGCCACTTTAAAAGCTCAAACGCTTGGTTGCACTCTTCTGTCCATAAGAATTCCACTAATAATTTTTAAAGTGGTCTGGCTATCATGGCATACCACAATATAATTGTTCTATAATAGCCGCCATGTCCCATAAAGACCTATACGCCTTTGGAATTTGTAGGCGGAGGCAATTCCATGATGATTTTGATTATTCCATGTCAATTGCAATCCCATGTTGAGAAACGATGTGTCCCAACACAACTCCATGGGTGACCATGAACTGGCATTTTGTTGGATTTAGGGAGATGCCATACTTCCTACATTTGATTAGTACTGCTTCAAGACATTTGTAGTGGTCTTTTTTGTTCGAGTGGATGCACAAATAATCCAAGAACACTTGTAAAAACTTATTTATAAATTACTTGAAAGCTATGAACATGACTCGTTGGAATGTTGTCGGGGCATTACAAAGGCCGAAGGACATGACTCTATAGGCAAAAATACCCCATTCTGTAGCAAATGATGTTTCTGATTGGTCTTTAAGAGCAATTCGCACTTGGTTATAGCCACTGAAGCCATCCAAGAAGCTATATATCTTGGAGCTTGCCACCTTTTCCAACACTTTTTCTATTAAGGTTTGGGGATAAACACCTATTCCATTAATTTTGGACTTTTTCTGTTGTTTTTGGACAAAGCCCAAAAATCCTTCCCAAATGAAAACTTTACTTTGTGAAAATATCCTTCCCAAATCAAAATTTTACTTTCTGAAAATATTCTTCCCAAATCAAAAGTTCACTTTGTGGCACTATCATATTCACATAAAAATATTGTTTTTTCAATCTATACTTTTGCACCAACATGCAAGAATTTGAAATAATCCTATATTAGAAATTCTAGCTATATCTAAGTTATTTGTTAATTTAATTATTTTTAATATTTTTCCTTGACGTTTTTCCTTGACATGATAAATTTATAAATCCATGAAAGGAGACTTAAATATTTCATGAAAATAACATTGTCACTCACAATATACACAAAATTTTTAAAACTTTTAATAAATAGAAAAAAGACATGATGCCATAAAACCCAAGTTTTGTATTGAACCAAAGAGGTATAATAGCAATTATAGCTATTATTATATGATTACATTGAGAGACGTTGCTCTCAGCTAGAGTCTTTATATCCAAAATGATATAGATTGAACATATGTTTACAATTTAAATTGTTGCTCTTAAAGAGCCTCAATTCGTGCCATCTGCATAATTTGACTCCCCATTGTCTTATTGCTCAATGTCACGATAGTCCCTTGCCAGGTGCCATCTGCATAATTTGACTCCCACTTGTCTTGCCAAGCCTTTCCCCTTGGGTGCATTGACTCCCCATTGTCTTATTGCTCAATGCGATAGTCCCTTGCCAGGTGCCATCTGCATTAACTCCCTATTATCTTGCCAAATCCTTGACCCTTGGGTGACATCCAGTTCAAAATACAGGTGCCATCTGCATTAACTCCCACAAGTTGTCTTGCCAAGCCTTGCCCCTTGGGTGCATTGACTCCCCATTGTCTTATTGCTCAATGTGATAGTCCCTTTCCAGGTGCCATCTGCATGCTTTTAATCCTTCTATTTCACAGTTAGACCTCTCATTGAATTCTTGTACAGGAGCCCATGTTGGATAACTTTCCTTGCTGGGAATTGAAGTTAAGAGACTGTAAGGTTCTTCAGGTTCCCATTTTCTATCATGAGAATACTGTTGCCATTGCATTACAGGTTTTTCATCTTAAAAAAAAAAACGAAAGTAGTGTGGATTGGTATGACCTGTCAATGCATCACCACCCATTTGTATGAAAGGTAGAATGAAGCTCTTCCAATCATACACTCTTTTGAGCCTCTCACATACTATACTTTCCTTACGACCACCAACTTTCCTGCCACATCTTCTTACCAAGTCATCTATTGTCTCCACCTCCTTGCATTTAAGCTCCCTTGAGACTGTGCTAAAAACCTGATCGATATCCTCATGTGTATGCCCAACATACAAAAATCCACATTCGACCTCATTGAAGATTCGATGAGCAACTAGCATGGAGCAGAATGCAAACATGAGTACATTCTTATTTTCTCGCCAACAAATATCAGCTTGTATTCTCAAAGTCAGTGGTAGGCGACCTTTTTTTGCATGTACATTGTGAATTGCCTTCATAATAGATGTTACGACTTGATTGCTATCATATAGATGCAAGGAATCAATCCATATATCTGCAAAGAACTTAATTCCATGCACTAACACTCCACATAGATGTGTCTTTAGAAAGTGCTTTCCTTGTAATTTAGGTGGAGTGGCAACAAAACGAGGCAATGTTGTTGTATTCTGATCCATGCCATCTACAATAAGGCACATGTAGTCATCGGGATGTGAAATAGCTTGCTCCTTCCAAAATGCACATTTTTGTCTGGAATGTCGAATAAGGTCATGATGAGATTTTTGGTTTTTTTTGTATAATTCCCTTTGATTTGGACATGTTGCACTCTTAATCGCTCGCTTTAAATCATCACAGACATTGTACTTTGACATTTTTTGCCTCCTTGGGATTTTAACATATCCAAAGTTCTTCTTCCAAAGAGTATACAAAGTATGAGAAGAAGCTACGGCATCCCCTCTTTGCCTTTTCTTTTCTGCAATAGAGTCAAATACTTTGAGCTTTGTCAAGCCCATTGGAAGGTGCATTTTAGTGATCGCGTCACCGTTAGGGAGTTTGGTAGATATATGGGATTGAGGTAAAGCATTTTCATGTATGAAGCCTTGCAAAATTGCTGCTACCCTGACAGTTGAGATTCTTGATTTGAACCTTCCTCTATTACCGTGAATGCTAAATTTGTTGCTGCCCTTTGCCTTGGTGACTAAATCCCAATATGTACCATGGGATAATCCAGTAATATTGTGATATGCCTTATTGCAAATCCTTTTTCCATTTACGAGAGGTTTTACCTTTTGTCTTGAACTTAGCCTTTTATTGCCATTCTGAAGAAAGCAAGAGAGACTTGTGAGAAGGTATTCATTTCTTTCGCTTCCTCTTCTTTGCCACACGTGTCCTCTACATTCCCTGATGTCTGCAAGATCAATGAAGCGCATACATCTTCGCTTGCAACATAGATATCCCAATGCATTTAACATGTTCTCCTCCTTCATTACTCTCTTCCTCTTTGGTTGCTTTTGTGGATCTGCTTGGATTCCCTTTCTCTTCATGGATATGTATGACCGTTTTCGTTCCTCGTGCATGTTGTTATCTGTATTTATGCACTTCTTCTCCTCACATTTGTTTGTAACCAAGCATCCATGATTGGTCGTTGCATCCTTGGCCATATCACAATCAAAGTTAATATTGAATAATCCTCTGTTGATCTCATCCTCTTTTTAACATACTCTTAGGACAACTCAATGAATTCAATATTCTATGAGAGTATTGAGAACCTTGAAACTCTTCCACTCCTAAGAGAACATCACTCATTGGGACATCTTACATGCCTTTCACAAATCCACAAGCTAAAATGACACCAGGTTTGTTAATATGCATGAACTCATCCACACTTGACAAGTACGAAAAGTGTTGTGCCCATCGGATATCCTTTGCATGATCGTTCAAGCAATAAAAACTATTTTTGCTCTAGTGTCATGCACATCCGTAAAAAAACACGCTGCTAGGTATGTTATCAGATCAAGCACTTATGGGATGGGAGTGCTACTTTGTATGTAAGTCAATTCCACCTAGTTGAAGGTGTGTGCAAAGTATTGTGCCCATCAGATATGCTTTGCCTTGTCGATCAAGCATAAAACACCGTTTTTGCCTTAGTGTCATGCACAACCATGAAAAAACACGGTCCTAGGTATGTTAATCAAACAAGTACTTATCAGATAGGGGCTCCACTTTGCACGCAAGTCCGTTTTGACTATGTTGAGGTGCATGCAAAGTATTGTCACCATCGGATATGCTTTGTATGGTCGATCACGCATTATACACCATTTTTTCCCTACTGATATGCACATCTGCAAAAAAACATGCCCTTAGGTGTGTTATCTGACCAAGTACTTATCGGATGGGTGTGCCTCTTTGAGAACATTTCAAAACCACCTAGGTTGCAGTGTAGGAAAGTATTATGCCCATCGGATATCCTCTGCATGGTTGATCGAGCATTAAATACTATTTTTGCTCTAGTGTCATGCACATCCGTAAAAAAAACATGTTGCTAGGTATGTTATCCGATCAAGCACTTATGGGATGGGTGTGCCACTTTGCATGTAAGTCAATTCCACCTAGCTGAAGGTGTGTGCAAAGTATTGTGCCCATCGGATATGCTTTGCATTGTTGATCAAGCATAAAACTCCGTTTTTGCCTTAGTGTCATGCAGAACCATGAAAAAACACGGTCCTAAGTGTGTTAATCAAACAAGTACTTATCGGATGGGGGCTCCACTTTGCATGCAAGTTTGTTTCAGCTAGGTTGAGATGTGTGCAAAGTAATGTCACCATCGGATATGCTCTGCATGGTCGATTATGCATTATACAATATTTATCCTGTAGTGATATGCACATCCGGAAAAAAACACGCCCTTAGGTATCTTATCTGACCAAGTACTTATCCGATGGGTGTGCCTCTTTGAGAACATTTCAATACCACCTAGGTTAAGGCGTAGGAAAAGTATTGTGCCCGTCGGATATGCTTTGCATGGTCGATCGAGCATTAAATACCATTTTTGCCTTAGTGTCATGCACATCCGTAAAAAAATACGCTGCTAGGTGTGTTATCCGATCAAGTACTTATGTGATGGGAATGCCACTCTGCATGTAAGTCAATTCCACCTAGTTGGAGGTGTGTGCAAGGTATTGTGCCCATCACATAAAACTCCGTTTTTGCCTTAATGTCATGCACAACCATATAAAAACACGGCCGCAGGTGTGTTATTCAAACAAATACTTATCAGATGGGGGCTCCACTTTGCATGCAAGTCCGTTTCAACTAAGTTGAGGTGCGTGAAAAGTATTGTTACCATCGGATATGCTTTGCATGGTCGATCACGCATTATACACCATTTTTTCTCTAGTGATATGCACATCCGCAAAAAAACACGCCCTTAGGTGTGTTATCTGACCAAGTACTTATCGGATGGGTGTGCCTCTTTGAGAACATTTCAATAACACCTAGGTTGAGGCATACGAAAAGTGTTGTGCCCATCGGATATCCTTTGCATGGTCTATTGAGCATTAAATACTATTTTTGCTCTAGTGTCATGCACATCCGTAAAAAAACATGCTGCTAGGTATGTTATCCGATCAAGCACTTATGGGATGGGAGTGCCACTTTTCACGTAAGTCAATTCCACCTAGTTGAAGGTGTGTGCAAAGTATTGTGCCCATCGGATATGCTTTGCATTGTTGATCAAGCATAAAACAACGTTTTTGCCTTAGTGTCATGCACAACCATGAAAAAACACGGTCCTAGGTGTGTTAATCAAACAAGTACTTATCGTATGGGGGCTCCACTTTGCACACAAGTCCATTTCAACTACGTTGAGGTGTATGCAAAGTATTGTCACCATCAGATATGCTTTGCATGGTCGATCATGCATTATACACCGTTTTTTCCCTAGTGATATGCACATCCGCAAAAAAACACGCCCTTAGGTGTGTTATCTGACCAAGTACTTATCGGATGGGTGTGCCTCTTTGAGAACATTTCAATACCACCTAGGTTGCAGTGTAGGAAAAGTTTTGTGCCCATCGGATATCCTTTTCATGGTCAATCGAGCATTAAATACTATTTTTGCTCTAGTGTCATGCACATCCATAAAAAAACACACTGCTAGGTATATTATCCGATCAAGCACTTATGGGATGGGCATGCCACTTTGCATGTAAGTCAATTCCACCTAGTTTAAGGTGTGTGCAAAGTATTATGCCCATCGGATATGCTTTGCATTGTTGATCAAGCATAAAACACCGTTTTTGCCTTAGTGTCAAGCACATTTGTAAAAAAACATGGTCCTAGGTGTGGTTTATGCGTTGCATTGTCGATTAAGCATAAATCAGCATTTTTGCCTTAGTGTCATGGACAACAACCAATAAAAAACATGGTCCTAGGTGTGATATTCTAAAAAGTACTTGTCAGATGGGGGAGCCACTTTGCAAGAAAGTCAATTTCAACTAGGTTGATGTGCGTGCACAGTATTGTGTCTACTAGTTATGCTTTGCATGGGGGATCACACATTATACACCATTTTCCCCCTAGTGTTATGCACATCCGTCAAAGAGCACGCTCTTAATAGATATATTATCATACCAAGTACTTATTGAATGGGCGTTCCACTTTGCATGGAATACCATACCACCGATTTTGAGGCACGTGCAAAGTATTGTGCCCATCGGATATGCTTTACATGGTAGATTGAGTATTAAATACCGTTTTTGGCCTTGGTGTATTTTTCAAACACGATCCTAGGTGTATTTTTCAAACAAGTACTTATCGGATGGGGATGCCACTTTGCACACAAGTCAATACTGCCTAGGTTGAGGAACGTGCAAAGTCTTGTGTCCATTGGATATGCTTTGCATAGTCGATCGCACATTATACACCATTTTGTTCCTAGTGTTATGCACAATCGTCATAAAATAAGTTTGGAGGTGTGTTATCCGAACAAGTACTTATGGGATGGGTGCACCACTTTGTATGCAAGTCAATACGACCTAGGTTGAGGCGTGTACAAAGTTTTGTGCCTATCGGAGAAATGTAGATGAGATAATATTCTCAGTATGTGTATATGTGTGTGTGTGTGGCAAACAATTTTGATACAACAAAGTAAACACCTAGTGCACAAATTATGCACTTCATACCTTGAGTAAATAAGCTTGTTGATGAGGATAAATACACCCTTGAATAAAAGCACAGTTGTTGTATGACCACAATAGGATCGCTTTGACACATGTGATTTTGCCCACATGTAAGTTTGCAAATAGTATTAAAAATCATATAATAATATATTAATAGTATGCAAATGTGTATAGCAAGTGAGTAATGGGAAGTGGAAGTGGGAGTGAGGAGGGAGGAGTGGAATGGGAGAGGGAAGTAATAGGGGTGTATGATAATAAGTATAAAAAATAGTATAATAATATATTAATAGTTTTCAAATGGCAAGTGAGTAATGGGAAGTGGAAGTGCTCGAGTGGGGAGGGAAGAATGAAATGGGAGAGGGGAAGGTAATAGGGGAGTAGGATAATAAGGGAGTGAAATGAGTGAGGGGAGATAATAGGGGATGAAAAAGAGGAGGGTAAGATGGGGAAATATGGGATTTTGGGAAATGGGAGGAGTATGGGACGTGGTGGAAATGTGGGATGGGAGAGGTGGCAATGGGGGAGGAAGAAGAAATGGATGGGGGGAGGGCCAATGGAAGATTGGGATGAGGGATGGGGGTCCAATGGGAGAGGGGGAGTAATGGGAGCCAATGGGAGAGGGGATAAATGAAAAGCCAGTAGGAGAGAGAGGAGGAATGGAAAGCCAATAGGAGAGGAGGAGGAAAACCTGAAGCAAGAAAGTAAGGACAATCAAGAAAGCAAGGAAGGAAGAGCAAGAAAGCAAGAAAGAACAAACTTACAAACTTTTTCTAGGTACTTGCAAATTTTTTTGATTAATTCTTTATCTAGATTTTTTTTTTAAAATTTCAAGAGAGAGGAACTAGAGAGAGAGAGGTTCACCAGGAGGGGAGGAGAAGGAGAGGATGGAGAGGGGGGAGGGGAGGGAGGAGCGGGGGGCGAGGTGGAGGGAGTGAGAAGGGGGGGGGGAGGGGGGAGGGGATCCGGGTAGGGGGGGGGGGGAGGGAGGGGCAGGGGTAGGGGCGAGGGAGGGAGGGAGAGGGGGGGGTTCTGGGGTCGAGGGAGGTAGGGAGGGGGGGGAGGGAGGGGCGGGGGCGGGGGCAGGGGGGGATCGAGGGAGGGAGGGAGGGGGGAGCGACAGCGAGGGCGGCGGCGGGAGGGGCGGGGGTGCCAGGTAGGGAGGGAGGGATGGGGGCTATAGGGGGAGGGGAGGGAGGGGGTGGCGGGCGGGGGCGGGGGCGAGGGCGGTGGCAGGAGGGGCGGGGGTGCCGGGTAGGGAGGGAGAGGTGGGGGCGGGGGCAGGGGCAGGGGCGAGGGAGGGAGGGAGGGGGGGTTTGGCGGCCGCGGCTGCCAGGACCCCCTGGAGGGGAGCGAGCACGGCGGCGAGAGGGGCGAGGGTGCCGGGTAGGCAGGGAGGGGCAGGGGCTGTAGGGGGAGGGGAGGGAGGGGGTGGCAGGCAGGGGCGAGGGCAGCGGCAGGAGAGGCGGGGGTGCCGGGTAGGGAGGGAGGGGCGGGGGCGAGGGAGGGAGGGAGGAAGGGGGGTCCGGTGGCCACAACTGCCAGGACCCCCTAGAGAGGGGAGGGGAGGGAGGGGGTGGGGCGGGGTTGGGGTCGAGGGAGGGAGGGCGGGGGGGGTTTGGCAGCTACGGCCTCCAGGACCCCTAGAGGGGGGAGGGGAGGGAGGGGGTTGGGGTCGAGGGGGGTTGGGGTCGAGGGAGGGAGGGGGGGGTCTGGCGGCCGCGGCCACCAGGACCCCTTGAGGGGGGTTGGGGTCGAGGGAGGGGGGTTGGGGTCGAGGGAGGGAGGGGGGGATCTGGCGGCTGCGGCCGCTAGGACCCTGGAGGGGGGAGGGGAGGGGGTGGGGGGGTTGGGGTCGAGGGAGGGAGGGGGGGTCTGGCGGCCGCGGCCACCAGGACCCCTAGAGGGAGGAGGGGAGGGAGGGGGTAGGGGGGGTTGGGGTCGAGGGAGGGAGGGGGGGAAGGGGTCTGGCGGTCACGGCCGCGAGCACCCCTTGGAGGGGGGAGGGGAGGGACGGGGTGGGGGGGTTCTGGTGGCCACGGCCGCCAAACCCCCAAGGAGGGGGGGAGGGGAGGGGAAGGGGGGGGGAGGGGAGCCGGGTAGGGAAGGGGGGGGGGAGGGGGGCAGGGGCGGGGACGAGGGAGGGAGGGGGCGGGGGGGGTCTAGCGGCCGAGGCCGCGAGGACCCACTGGAGGGGGGAGGGGGTGGGGGCAGGGGGGGTCTGGCGACTGCGGCCGCCAGGACCCCTGGAGGGGAGAGGGGACGGTGGGGGTGGGGGGGGAGGTTGGGGTTGAGAGAGGGAGCGGGGTGGGGGGGTTTGGAGGCTACGGCCGCCAGGACCCCCTAGAGGGGGGAGGGGGTGGGGGGGTGGGGGGGTTGCGGTCGAGGGAGGGCAGGGGGGGTCTGGCGGCCGCGGCCGCGACCGCCAGGACCCCTAGAGGGGGGAGGGGAGGGAGGGGGTGGGGGAGGGATGGGGGGGGGTCTGGTGGCCGCGGCCGCCAGGACCCCCTGGAGGGGGGAGGGGAGGGACGGGGTGGGGGGGTTCTAGCGGCCGCGACCGCCAGACCCCCAAGGAGGGGGGGAGGGGAGGGGGTGGGAGGGGAGCCGAGTAGGAAAGGGGGGGCGGAGGGGGGGAGGGGAGCGGGGGCGGGGTCAGGGGCGAGGGAGAGAGGGGGAGGGGGGGCGGGGGCCGGGGTGTTGAGATATCGAGCTCCACTTGCGATATGCCAGGGTGACTGTTGTGCATTTATGTCACCGACCTGTTAGCTGGAGACGCGGTTGGTACACCGCCCACGAATAATAGCTGGATGACAGCTATCCTTATCTACTCTAGTTTGTGGCTCAGTTAGTATGCCACCTTAGTTAGTTGAGTTTGGTTTGAGACCCACATATAGGGTTCTTCTATTTCTTTGTACTAGAGTTCTTTTGGCTTTCACAACTAAGAAGAGGAAAATTGTTTTTCAGCCTCCACCTTCGTGTGTATTCCCCCATTGTGCATGTGAGAAAGCCTCAAGTGAGACTCCTTCCCTCTCTCCCACAATCTTCACATGGTATCAGAGCCTTGTTCGTGGTAAGGAGCTCAAGAAAGCAAGACAAGTTCGTGGTGTCCTGGTAAGAGGACCAGTGTTGCTTTCCTATTTCGAGTTTGGGAGCAAATCTCTGCAGGTAGCACAGCCAGAAGTGCAGGAGTGCACTGTTTCAGATTGAGACGCCCTTCGCGGTGTGGCGAGACTTTATTTTTCTGATTTGAAGCCGTTTCGGGGCCCGTTTTGAAGGCGGAAGTTCTTCGCAGGCACTCAGAAAAAGGCCCTATTTTTTGCTGTGCGACCACTGCGCGGCTAGTCGGTGGAAAGGTGCCGTAGAAATTGCATCGTATGCCTGTGTGCAGAGATATTGGGAGTTGCAGATTCATGCCTATTGCCTGTTGATGCAAAATCGTCACTAGGAAGTGACTGTGTGGTGAAATACCACTCTCGTCGGTTTTGCAGATCTGCCCGTGTGAGGCAAAAGCTGTGTTTTTTGTAGTGACAGAATATTTTGCAGTGTTCTGTAATGGCATCTGATTCTCTTTCATAGATTGTCACTGAAAAGCTTGACAAGAACAACTTCCAGGCATGGAAGTTTAGAATGACGAATTTCTTGATGGGAAAAGGCTATTGGGAATTCATTACAGGAAATGAAGAAGAACCTGTTCTTCCTAATGTTCCGAGTCAATAGGAAATGCAGGCATTCAAAGGATGGCATGAGAGAGCCAGGAAAGTTATGTATTGGCTATCTATCAGTATTTCGGACTCCATGATTGTGCATATTCAGGATGCAAATACGCCAAAGGAGGCATGGGATACTTTGGCAAAAATGTATAGCACAAATACGCAAGCCAGGAAAATGCAACTCAAACAGGAGTTGCACAATGTGCAGAGAGAAAATTTGAGCATAAATGACTACCACATGAAAGTGAAGAAAATTGCAGATGCACTTGCTTCCATTGGGTCGCCAGTGGATGATGACGATTTGGTTTCTGTGACCTTGAATGGTCTAGGAAAGGATTATGCACAGTTCTGGACATCCATTGCCGTCCGTGAAAACTTTCCTGATTTTGAGGAGTTGATTGCTCTTCTAATTTCTGAAGAGCAGAGAAATGGGGGTGCATCTTCTTCAGCAGGAACTTCAAAAGAAACTGTCTTCTACTCAAATGCTGGCAGAGGTAACTGCTTGTGGAGGTGGCAAGACATCTTGTGGCTGAACTGGAGCCGAGCAGTGGTCGCACAACAAAAACAGGGCCTTTTTCTGAGTGCTGCAGAGAACTTCCGCCTTTAAAACGGGCCTCGAAATGGCCCCGCAGCATATACTGCGCTCTCGCCACACCACGAAGGGCGTCTCAATCTAAGACAGTGCACTCTTGCACTTGTGGTTGTGCTACCTGCAGAGATTTGCTCCCAAACTCGACATAGGAAAGCAACACTGGTCCTCTTACCAGGACACCACGAACTTGGTTTGCTTTCTTGAGCTCCTTACCACGAACAAGGCTCTGATACCATGTGAAGATAGTGGGAGAGAGGGAAGGAGTCTCACTTGCGGCTTTCTCACATGCACAATGGGGGAATACACACAAAGGTGGAGGCTGAAAACAGTTTTCCTCTTCTTAGTTGTGAAAGCCAAAAGAACTCTAGTACAAAGAAATAGAAGAACCCTATATGTGGGTCTCAAACCAAACTCAACTAACTAAGGTGGCATACTAACTGAGCCACAAACTAGAGTAGATAAGGATAGCTGTCATCCAACTATTATTCGTGGGCGGTGTACCAACCGCATCTCCCGCTAACAAGTCGGTGACATAAATGCACAACGGTCACCCTGGCATATCGCGAGTGGAGCTCGATATCTCAACACCCTCCTCTCCCTTGTTCATCAATCTCTTCCACCATTAGGCCTCATGTTGCTGTAGCTTTAGTCTCCCCAAGCTTCTTCCATGAGCCTTCTCTCCCTCTTGTAGATATTCTCTTATGTAGACTCTTGAGTCCATCTCTCCCTAGTTTATTCTCTCTCTATGAGTAGTCTTGGAGCTTCCGTTCCCTCTTGTATGTATGAAACCTCTTCTTTTCCCTTGTGTTTATAGTGTTGGAGTGGATTCTCACTCTATTTGTAATGAAGGTCACTTCAGGTTCTCTCTCTCTTGAGTGTCTCTTCCCTTTTTTTTCTTTCAAAGCCTTAAAAGTTCTTTCTATTCGGCCGCTCACTGTGTATACATGGTCCTCTATTTCCCGAGTCACCATGCAAACTTCTTTCCCTCTTCTAGGCAAAATCTATGAGGGGTGGATCGTTGATGAAGGTGGAGTCTTGAGGGAGCATCCTGCTCAGGCGAAATTAGCCTGGGTGGAGGGTAGTTTTCATGACAGTTTGACCCCCTGTTAGTGTTTTGCTCATAACTTTCTGCTCGGTAGTCCGATTGTAATGAAATTTATATCAGCACGAAGCTCTCTTCAAGGTGCATGTTTATGTGATCAGATCTTGAATCAGATAATGCTACAAAAAGTTATGAGTCTCTGTGTCTAACAGTCTGTTTTCATGATAGTTTTTACCCCCTTCCAGTAAACTGTCTATATCTCTTCAACCGTCTGTCTGTTTTCAATGAAACTTATATCAGCGCGAAGCTCATTTCAAGGCGCATATCTTTGTGTGCTTGACTCTCTGATATCATGTCTCTACTGAAAGTTATAGGCCTCTATGTCTAATGACAGTTTGTAGAGTGTTTTGAGCTAAGTGTAAAGGTGTCTATGAAGGAGGTGCAATGTTTCCTCGGAATCTACCCATCTGACCTAATCAGCCCCTTCAAACTCCTTGATATATATCAGTTCATGTTATGTTGAGTGACAAGATCTTCTTTCAACAACGTATCGCTCTTCTCTTTGGTGCAGACCGGCGGCTCACTGAGATTATGGCCTCTGCTGATCCTTTCCTTCTCCCTATGCTTGATTATGACATCACTTGGGATGTTACCATCTTCATTCTCATCTGAGGTAGGAAAGTATGGTGTGGTATCTTGGCATAAAAGCTTTTTTCTAATGTCCCATTCTCAATGATAAATATCTTTGGCTGTCAGTTCGAAAGCAGCAGGAAGTGAAGAGGTGCGTGAAGTTTATTACCCCCAACTTCATGTCACACTACCAAACAACCTTGGTACACCGGTCCATCTTTGGTAGCATCGGATGCCACCACCTCCTTCAATCACATGCCCAACTTCAAACTTGGGCACTACAAGCACCAACATCCTCTCGATGTGCCCCTCATAAAAGGGAACCACCTAAGTTTCTCCAAACACCAAGTGCTTAGGGTCCATTGGGTCCACAACTAAAAAACATACTCAAGAAAACATACTCAACAAACATGGAGAAGCATTTTGTTATGGAGGCACTGACTACAGGGAGTGTTGTATGGAGCCACTACTTGGGTGTAGCTTATTGTTGGCATTTGGTCAGCTGGTCTAAGCCTCCTATGTTCGTTTGGCACTGGAGTCCTTTTGTTCATTGACCTTGGAAGGAGCTTGATGGTGAGACAGAGTGTTGGAATTGCTTGGAGCTATGGCTGGACCGATGGAGAAATCGGTTGAGCTTGGTGGAGAATCACCTATGGCTGCTATGTTATCGTTGCCTTTGTTTGGCTAGTTCTTCCACTTCTGCTAGAGGCGACTGCAATCGTTGCTTCTTGTTTGTGCAAGATTTAGCTCCTCACAGCCACGTCTTAAAAGCACTCGAGATTTAGATGCAAGCTTTAGGCTATGTCGTAGTAGCTGGCTGCTCATTGACAAACAAATCTCCTTTGTCTTAAAGAAGGCACTCAAATCTTTGTCTTTCCAAACTCTCACAAAACTCTCATGAATAGATATAAGAACAAATAGCTTTCTCACACAAGTTTGTAAGAGTGGAAATCTCTCTACTCTCTCAAGATATGAGTGAATAGAAATTTCAAGAAGATCACTCAAGAGAAAGCATGAGAAAACATAAGCACCTAAGGTGTGCCTACAACTAGTAAAGGAGAGCTAGACCTAAGCTCTGATACCAAGATAAAATATGTGTGCCTCAAGATCTATGGAGTGCTCTAAGGTGGATGGAACCTGTGTGTAAACATGATGAAGAGATGATGTACCTCAAGTAAATGAGGTTCCAAGATAGATTAGCTTGAACTCATAAATAGAATCTTGAGGGAATGTGCATTTCTTCTATTGTACTCAAGAATACATGATAGGCCTCTTATATAGAGAGTGCCCTTTGAATAGTCAACACTTGTGGGATCCTCTGATCCACATCTCTCCTTGTGGATATCCTCAATCCACATCTCCACATCATGTAGTCCACATCCTAGGGTGGCTACTTTAGTTCTTTCCTATACCATACCTTAGCCTTTAATTTATGTGCTCATGGCACCATATCTCAACAATAGCTTAGTGATATGACTCAGGTGTGTGGAATAGAAGACCAAGGGTTCTATTCTTTTCTTGAATGAATTTCAAAATGAAAAATATAACACTCTTAGGCACAGGTGTAAAATATTCACCTATGCTTAGAATAAATTAACCTGTGTACAAACATAGGTTGATTAGTTGCCAATGGACCAAAATAAACATTAGCCACATTATGTCCCGCGAAAATGACATAATGGCATATATAATTAGCATTTATGAGAAATAAAAGTTAGCCATTGTCCCACGAAAATCACATAATGGCAAATATAACCAGCATTTATGACAAATAAAAGTTAGCCATTATGTCAATCAATGGGGGACATAGAAAGACTAGTCATAGATACATAATGGAATATAATAAGCATTTATGAGGAATAAAAGTGAGCCTTTTATGTCAACTAGTAGGAAGCCCATGCAACAACTTTGATTCCCCATGGCCCTTCAGCTTTAGAGTTTGACCCATAATTTTCAGCCATGCTCAATCACAAAGAACTATGCTTATCATACACCTATTGTCTTGCACCTTCCTTGGTAGTATGTACACATTTGCCTCCTACTTTTCCCCCTTCTTTCACCATTGTTTCCTTTAGCTCCCTTGAAGGGCAACCCCCTGTGGTTGTAAGTAAGTAAGTGTGTGTCTGTGTGTGTGTGCACGTGCGTGCGTGCGTGTGTGTGCATGTGCATGTGCAGATGCACCTGTATGTGTGTGTGTGCATGCATGTGTGTGTGTGCATGTGTGTGTGTGTGTGCCTGCATGCATGCACACATGCACGTGTGTGTGTGCATGTAGATGTGCACCTGTGTGTGTGTGTGCACGTGTGCATGCATGTGTGTGTGTGTGCGTGCATCATTTTTTTCTCCCTTCCCTTCTCTGACACATATCCATGCTTTTCATTTGCCCTCCCTTTCTCCTTGCAATTGGCCATGATGAGAATTAACAAGGGCTACACCCTCTCTCTCTCTCTCTCTCTCTCTCTCTCTCTCTCTCTCTCTCTCTCTCTCTCACCCTCCCTCCCTCTCTCCCCCCCCCCTCTCTCTCTCTCTCTCTCTCTCTCTCTCGTGTGCTCTATGTGTGTGTTTGTGTGTCTGTGTGTGAGAGCAGTTTTGCAACCCTAATTCAATACAATGAGACAAAACAAGGGGTCACTAGACATGTCGAATAGCATTGCCTGTTGAGATATCTAGCTCCACTCGTGATATGCTAGGGTGACCATTGTGCATTTATGTCACCGACTTGTTAGCTGCAGGTGCGGTTGGTACACCACCCATGAATAATAGCTGGATGACAGCTATCTTTATGTAATCTAATTAGTGGCTCAGTTAGTATGCCACCTTAGTTAGTTGAGTTTGGTTTGAGACCCGTATATAGGGTTCACCTATTCTTTTGTACTTAGAGTTCTTTTGGCTTTCACAACTAAGAAAAGGAAAATTGTTTTCAGCCTCCACCTTTGTGTATATTCCCGCATTGTGTATGTGAGAAAGCTGCAAGTGAGATTCCTTCCTTCTCTCCCACTCTCTTCACATGGTATCAGAGCTCGTTTCATGGTAAGGAGCTCAAGAAAGAAAACCAAGTTCGCGGTGTCTTAGTAAGAGGATCAGTGTTGCTTTCCTTTTTTTTTCAAGTTTGGGAGCAAATCTCTGCAGGTAGCACAACCGAAAAGTGCAAGAGTGCACTGTCTCAGATTGGGACGCCCTTCGCGGTGTGGCAAGAGGGTAGTATATGCTATGAGAGAGGGCGAGGCCATTTCGGGGCCCGTTTTGGTAGCGGAAGTTTTCCATAGGCACTCAAGAAAGTGCCTTGTTTTTGCTGTGCGACCACTGTTCTGTAGGTCGGTGAAAAGTTATCACAAAAATTACATCGTATGCCTGTGCGCAAGGATATTGGAAGTGACAAAATCATTCTTATTGCATGTTGATGCATAATCATCACTAGGAAGTGACTGTGTGGTCAAATACCACTCTCGTCAGTTTTGCAGATTTTCCCTTATGAGGCAGAAGTTGTGTTTTTTTGCAGTGACAAAATATTTTGCAGTGTTCTGTTATGGTGTTTGATGCTCTTTCACAGATTGTCACTGAAAAGCTTGAGAAGAACAACTTCCAAGCATGGAAGTTTAGAATGATGAATTTCCTTAAGGGAAAAGGCTATTGGGAGTTCATTACTAGAGCTGAACAAGAACCAGTTATTCCTAATGCTCCCAATCAATAGGAGTTGCAGGCATTTAAAGGCTAGCATGAGAGAGCCAGAAAAGTTATGTACTAGCTGTCTATCAGTATTTCAAATTATATGATTGTGCATATTGAGGATGCAAGCATGCCGAAGTAGGAGTGGGATACTTTGACAACAATGTATAGCACAAATACACAAGCCAGGAATATGTAGCTCAAGCAGGAGTTGCATAATGTACAAAGAGAAAATATGTGCATCAATGACTACCACATGAAGGTGAAGAAGATTGTAGATGCACTTGCTTCTATTGGGTCGCCAGTGGAAGATGATGATTTAGTTTCTGTGACCTTGAATGGTCTAGGAAAGGATTATGCACAATTTTGGACATCCATTGCTGTCTGTGAGAATTTTCCTGATTTTGAGGAGTTGATTGCTCTTCTAATTTCTGAAGAGCAAAGAAATGGTGGTGCATCTTCTTCAGGAGGAACTTCAAAAGAAGCTATCTTCTACTCAAATGCTAGAAGAGGTAGAGGCAAAGGTAAGCCAATTTGGAGGCCGTGGCAGAAATCAGATCTGTAGCAAATTCAAGAAAACCAATCCTATGGAGGAGGACATGGTAACTTTAGAGGCAAGGGGAGCCAAACAGGTCATGGTGGATGGCAAAGAGGCCAAAATGCAAACAAAAATGTTGAATGCTACTACTGTGGTAAAATGGGTCATATGGTTAAAGACTACTATAAAAAGCAAAATGACAACATGACTAGAAAATTGCAGCAAGGCAATTATGCATCCTCTAGTAGACAGGGTGATGACCGAACTGAGCATCTGTTTATGGTGCAGCACATGACCAATTTTGTGACAAGTGCAGAAGAAAGCAATGATGTGTGGTATGTTGACTCAGGTGCATCAATTCACATGACAGGTCATGCCGAATGGATGTAGGATGCAAGGAAAATGGAAAGACCAGGATTTGTGGAGACTGGTGATGATACTACACATCCTATTAGGCAAATTGGTAAAATTCCTTTGTCTATGTAGGATGGAAAAAAGAAATACATGTCTGATGTATTTCATGTCCCGAATATCACCAAGAACCTGGTTTCTGTTGGTCAAATGGTTGAGCAAGGCTTGCAAGTCAGATTTAATCCTCATGGATGCTTTTTTGAGGATATGAAAAATAAAAGTCTCTTGATAGCAAAAGGGAAGAAGAAGGGTAGGATGTTTATGTTGGATGTGGACATGCCTGAATTGCATGGAGCAATGTTTGCACATGGGACTAGTGTAGTTGCAAATATTGATATCTGGCATAAACGCATTGGTCATGTTAATGTACAGTGACTTAAATTAATGCAGGCCCAAAATATTGTTACAGGATTGCCTAAGTTCAAGGTTGCAGAAATGCATAAGGTATGTGAAGCCTATCAATTTGGAAAATAGGCAAGGAAACCATTTCCTAGACATGTTCAAGAGAGTAAGAGGCCATTGGAATTAATCCACTCTTATGTGTGGACTACTAAAGCTGCATCTATTGGAGGTTGTCATTATTTTGTCACTTTTATTAATGACTACAACAGAAAAGTTTGGGTGTATTTTATGAAAAAGAAAAGTAAAGTGTTTGGGCATTTCAAAGCTTTTAAAGCTATGGTTGAAAAAGAAATAGGCTTGCAAATAAAATGCCTAAGGTCATATGGGGGGGGAGAGTACCTGTCAAATGAGTTTGCAAGTTTCCTGCAGGAGCATGGCATAAAGCAGCAATATTCATGCAGTCATACCCCACAGCAAAATGGACTTGCAGAAAGGAAAAACAGGCATATTGGAGAGGTATCTTGTGACATGCTCAACAAAAAAGACCTGCCAGATTTTCATTGGGTTGAAGCAGTTGCTACAGCAGTCTACATAATGAACATGACTCCCACTATAGCAATACATGGCATGATGCTAGAGGAGAGGTATACTGGTAGGAAACCAAATATTTCTCATTTGAAAGTTTTTGGTTGCATTGCCTATGTTCATGTGCCAAGTTGGATCCAAAAGGTGAGAAGTGCATCTTTATTGGTTATTCTCTATAGCAGAAAGGGTATAGATGCTATAACCCTTCTACTCGTAAGTTTACAGTGAGCAAAGATGTTTTTTTTAATGAGGAGCAGTTGGTATAAACCAGTAAATGTGATTGATGATGTAGATGCACAAAATGGTAATGCTACAAAGAATTCACAGTAGCAATCACAAAATATTAGTGGACCTATAGTGTCCTCTAGTAGTGGTTCACATACTTCACCATGGACAAGCAGATTGAGATCAGGAGGATATCTTTAAAGCAATGCAGATAGTGGTATGCAAGTATCACAAAAAGTAAAAGAGAAAGTAGATCAACCCATGGTTGATGTGAATGCAGGTCACTCTTATGTGGATGGTGAATCCATTGGCTCAGAATAGAGCCTTGATGATGAGTTGGGTATCCCTTCTGTTGTTACACCTAGAGTAAGGAAGACAAGGGATGTTTTGAGAGCACTTGGTAGTGAGCCCTATTTTGCATAGGTCTACTAAAGCTAGGTATCCTGTGGATAGGATGAAATATGATGGATTTACAGCCAATCACTATGCCTATATGGCCAAAGTGATACATGAACCATAACCCACTTCTTTTGAGCAAGCCATGGGAAAAGAAAAATGGGAGAAAGCCATGGATGAAGAAATGGATGCCTTGGAAGTAAATGCTACATGGGAATTGGTGCCTTTGCCTAAAGACAAGAATGCAATTGGCTGCAAGTGGGTTTATAAGGTGAAGCACAATGCAGATGGTTTTCTGAATACATACAAGGCAAGATTAGTTGTCAAGGGGTATGCATAGACATATGGCATTGATTATGAAGAAACATTCAGTCCGGTTGCAAGGATGGCAATCATAAGAGCAGTCATTGCTATGGCTACATCAAAGGGATGGTCTTTACATCAGATGGATGTAAAGAATGTTTTCTTGCATGGTGATTTGCAAGAAGAGGTCTATATGGAGTAGCTACGAGGTTATGTTCATGATGTTCATCCTAAGTTTGTTTGCAGTTTGAAGAAAGCCTTGTATGGCTTCAAGGAAGCACCCAGAGCATGGTCTGACAAGATAGGATAGTATCTTGTCACTATTGGCTTTCAGATTTCCAAGGCAGATTTCTCACTTTATGTGAGAAAAATAGAGAAAGGCATTATGTTGCTTGTCATTTATGT
Organism: Dipteris shenzhenensis; assembly: GCF_047967505.1. Classification (NCBI taxonomy): domain Eukaryota; kingdom Viridiplantae; phylum Streptophyta; class Polypodiopsida; order Gleicheniales; family Dipteridaceae; genus Dipteris; species Dipteris shenzhenensis. The sequence goes on along the minus strand of NC_141624.1, from coordinate 29,019,908 downwards.
TGATGATTTGATCATCACAGGTGATACTAATGAAGATATCCTTCATGTGAAAATGCTATTGAAGTAGAAGTTTGAGATGAAGGATTTGAGAGAGCTGCGTTACTTCTTGGGCATAGAGGTGATTAGATCCACAAGTGGGATATGGCTCTTGCAGAGGTAGTATGGATTGGAGATGCTGTCCAAATATGGGATGATAGGCTGTAGGCCTATCATCCCATATTTGGAGCAGAATGTGAAGTTGAGCGCAGATGCATGTGAGCTTCTAGAAGACCCTACTATGTACAGACGCATAGTAGGAAGTTTGATTTATATGACTATTACCAGGCCAAACTTGAGCTATGCTGTTGGGTTGGTAAGTTGGTTTATGCAGGCTCCAAGGAACCGCATTTGGATGCCGCTAGATGTCAGAAAGCTACAAGTGAGACTCCTTCCTTCTCTCCCACTCTCTTCACATTGCCCCACGAAGCCTCTCGGCTAGGGTGTAAAACAAGTCTGAATTTGGAAGAAGGAAGAAACCTATGGTGCCCTTCTTGAGGAACATCACCCACATAAATTTCCCTACTTGCTTGAGAGAGTGGACAAGGAAGAGACATGGCAAGAGATTGAGATCCACTAACGAGGGAGCGCTTGAAGAAAAAGGATTGCGAGCTGGATGATCTCGATCTACCCCAGGAGGTAGAAATGCTTGCCAGTACTAGTCTCGATCCTTCATGGTCAAGAAATACTTTCCATCTAACAACGTTTTTGTAGGAGTTCTTCTTTGACCTCCGAACATTGGCATCAAGAGAATCGAGCTTGCAAGATTTAATACCTCTTCCATGCCCCGAATCACTACGTTGTGGGTGATGTTGTTTCTCGAGCTATTGCATCCATCTCAAAGAAGCAATACCAACCTTGAGAGAAAACGGTGCAAAGGAGAGTTGGAGAGGCTTGCAAACTAGAGAGCTTCCTTAAAGGAGAGTGCTCACATGTGAAGAGTAGGGAGGAGTGCGCTGCACCCAATCGACCCCTTAAGTGTGTGTGGCACAATACTCCCTATATTCACCCCTTTGGATTTTTCAAGCACATTCTCCCCCTATCATTAGATGGAGCCTTCAAAGGTGGCATTCCCCTGGCTTGAGGGTTGCTATCAATTTGGTGACTATGCAGCCTCAAATTTTGAGTCTAGAAAAGCATTGGTGGGCCTCTTGTCTCCTTAGATACTCTGCAAAGCATGTAACTTGTAAGGTAGAGCATTATAAGGTAGCCAAAGAGCATTTTAATCTTGTGATAAATTCCTTGATGATTTCCGTGTTACCTCCATTGAGTTAGACGAGCAAGGTCTTGGAGGAGGCAGCATTGGAAGCAACCTCAAAGAATCAAATAAGAGAGCTCTCTCATGGGTGGTATTGATGTTAATGTAACCAACATTGTCAGCAAATTTGATGTTGGCTTGTTCAGGAAATTCGACTTCACGATCAGCTTATTCAAGGGCCTTATTAGGATCACCATAGAAGTTTTGCAAATCACAAGTAGCTTGACCCATCTAAGATGGGCTAGGGGCCTCCTTGCATCTCTCTCTCTCTCTCTCTCTCTCTCTCTCTCTCTCTCTATCTGTTTTGCATAAAAGGCAAGGTAAGATGTTAGAAGTGACTCTCTCTCTCTCTCTCTCTCTCTCTCTCTCTCTCTTTGTGTCCAAAGAGGGAACCATATTTGCATGTGTGTGTGTGTGCAAGCATGCGTAGGCGTGCGTGCATGTATATGGAGATAATTAGCATGTATGTATGTAGACATTAATGTATATATATTTACTTCAACTTATAAACTTTACTCATGCATCATATCATTCACTACTTCCTTATTGACATAGATAACTAAACATATAAACATATAAATTTATAAATAAAAATATAAATGTGTGTGTGTGTGTGTGTGTGTGTGTGTGTGTGTCTATGAGAGAGATAATTAGGAACTATATATGATTGACATATATACTTACTTCAACTTCTTAACTTTACTCATACATTTAAGACAGCATGCAATACACTTTGTGCTTATTGTTGACATAGATAAGAAGATATTGGCAAAGAAGATCTTGTGGAGTTGGACTATGTGTATGTCCTTGCAAGTGTGTAAGTGTATGTGCATCATATCAATGTGCACCTCTAAATGCACATGGGTGGAATATCTGCAGATGCAACTTTATCTCCATAATGAACACATTTATTCATTTAGGCACTCAAACGATGACTTCTTCACAAAATAGTGCAACTCATGGCCATTATACGTTGGCTTTATTGCAAATCACATAACTAAAATCACAAAGAATTCTGAAACTTATGCATGGCATCCACATTGGAAGAGTCTACACCATCATTTCATATGTCTCCACCCATATGCGCCCTTGGCTATGACGGGTTGCATGCCACCTCGCATTATTATGTCTTGCATTTGATGAGTTGCATATTCTTCTTCGACATTCCATGTTAACAACTTGCACTGCATGGGACAGTATGGACGATTTGAATGCTAGTGTTGCATAGCTACTCTTATTTTGATACGCTTGTATTGCCATTGAACCAATTGAACCATTGGGCTTGACTTAGTTCTATCACCCCCATGTTGGGTTGCTCTATTATATGCACAACGTGCTTGCCAATGTGATCTTTCCATGCCATGAGTGGGACCACACTTCCATAATTCCATGCCATGTATGGTGCATGAGCATATAAAATGTGCTGCCAAATAGAAAAACAAATTAGTAATAAATATAGGACAATTCAATATGCACATCTCAATGTGCAAGTTAGAGATGACCATGTACTATGTGAAATGATTCTTAAAGTCTCCCCAAGCTACCTCCATATTCCTGCTAAAGTCATTCACAACATTGGTGAAACACTATGCATCCTCATCTTTGAATCTTTTCTTTTGCAGTAAAGGTACCAAGCTATCAAGAGCTAACCGCACTTATGCCTTTTCAAATATTTTTTGTTCCTTTCCCCCTCGTTCACAACAAGCATTGTGTAACTTTCTCCATACATCAAACTCATTAGCGCATTTGAGCTTGTCATTCTTCTTCTTTGTAGAAAGGAATTTTAAAGCCTTGACACCACCAAATCTTGGCTTACAAGGAACATTTCCTGTTTTTCCATATCTTTTCTCATCTTTTGTAATCTTAACTTGTCCACCAGAGTGTAGTCCCATATCTTAAAGAGCCTTTTCAATTCTTGCAATCATCCTCTCACTCTCTTGTTGGGGCTTCAAGTTATATGCATCAATGATGTACAGATGCACCAACTTTTCAATTATTCTCACAAAAATAGCATGAAGTGCACAAATGTGTACTCACTCAAGAGGAATTTCAAGAATTGGGCTCCATGATGGAACTTTGCTTGGAGAATCCCTATTTGGTGCCTTAGTTTGATCTATCTCTACAAGTTTAGAGGCCCATTGCTTTTGATTCTTTTTACCACCCTTTGTAGATACTCTCGTTTGCATGCACAGTGGACACGAATGGCTTGTATTTGCTCCATGTGCCACATTAAACATACATTTAATAGTCTTGAGGTCAGCAACAACTAGATGCCATTCTACATAGTAGGATCCATAGCCCTCAGAGAAAGTGTGGATCGTGCTCTCCTAGTGCAACATGGAATTAGAAAAAGATCAAGGGGGGATCAAACCATAGAAGAAATTCCATGATAGACATATGGTAGACAATACTCAATCTATTCCAATGTGTGTGTGTGTGTACTCAACCATACATGATAGGCCTCTTATATAGAGAGTGCCCTTTCAATAGTCAACCATGTGGGATCCTCTCATCCACATCTCTCCTTGTGGATATCCTCAATCCACACCTCCACATCATGTAGTCCACATCCTAGGGTGGCTACTTTAATTCTTTCCTATACCATACCTTAGCCTCTAATTATGTGCTCATGGCACCACAACTCTCAACACCTCCCCTTGGTGCCATGATCCTTTGGCTACTGCAAGGTGGTCAAATGTGAGTTGCATTCCATCACCTCCCCTTAGTGCTTGCATTGCTACTTAAGGTGGTTAAGTGTGGCTTTTACATGTCAATACCTCCCCTGGGTGCTTTCATAGCTACTCTTAGGTGGTCAGGTTTGATTTACAAAATATAGGCAAGGTTGGCAAGGTTTTTGTTTCTCAATACATTCCATTGATGTCACCTTTTGGCTCATGGCTTGATGACGATGCTGTGTAGTTGACTTGCTAGTTCTTCAATCTGCAATCTTCTTCCTTGTGTAGCTTCATGCATGATGCTTTGTTCTTCCATGTGCCTTGATGCTTTATGTGTGGATGCCATGCTTCGTGCTATGGTCATCTCATGCACTTGTGCTTTTGTCATGCTTATGACAATGATGTGTGCATTCATGCTTTGATTTATCATTTGTTGCAAAGGTCTTACCAATTGATTTCTTTCAATATTGGCAATGCCTAATTGCTAACAATGATTCTAATCTGACATGCGCGTAGAGCTTGAAAAGATGATCACTTTTCCTTTTTGGAGCGTGTGCAAATTCCTCCTGGATTACAAGTTACGCCTTGTCAAAGTTTTGATCGAGAAATAGCCCTTGATGATGTCGCACAGGGATTCACATGCTGAATTCCAAACTGTGCTTGGCAAGGGCTATGTGCTTAGATGGCACTTGGTGATGTGGCAGTTAACCAATCCTGAACCTAAACTTAACCATGGTTTAGTTTGGGTTGTTTGACTAATGACCAAACCAAGACCAAACCCAAGGTGTCCTGACTCAACTATGATTCAGCTAAACCAAAAAACCTAACCACATTTAATGTAACCACCTTATCTGAGTTAACCTCCTATCTGCCAAGTGTTAATTTGTTGACCAGTGAGTAGACTATGGTGACCTTAGCTTACCCTACATGCCACGTGTCACTGTGGTGAGGGGATAAGGGTTACTGGAATCTTTATAGATTCCAACAGAATCTAAAAGATTTTGTTATAGTGGAGAAAACCCATCGGGCGTTCCGTCTGAAGTGGAGCTGCTCTATGCTTTGTCTCTCTCTTGGAGTAGGTGCTATAAAGTCTATCAATCTCCACCAAAGTTCTCTTTCTCAATCTTTCAATTTCTAGAACAAAGATCTCTCTCAATCTACCTTTCTTTCTCTCCCTATCTCTTTCTCACACACAAAGAAAGAACAATGGGCGGAAAATTTTTCAACCAAAATGAATCAAAACGAGAATACCGAACTATGTCTAAAACTAATCTAAGAGAGCTAGACCTAAGCTCTGATACCATGAGAAAGTGCGGATCGTGCTCTCCTAGTGCAACGTGGAATTAGCAAAAGATCAAGGGGGATCAAACCATAGAGAAATTCCATGATAGACATACGGTAGACAATACTCAATCTATTCTGATGTGTGTGTGTGTGTGTACTCAACCATACATGATCATAGGCCTCTTATATAGAGAGTGCCCTTTGAATAGTCAACCATGTGGGATCCTCTCATCCACATCTCTCCTTGTGGATATCCTCAATCCACATCTCCACATCATGTAGTCCACATCCTAGGGTGGCTACTTTAATTCTTTCCTATACCATACCTTAGCCTCTAATTATGTGCTCATGGCACCACAACTCTCAACACCGTCAACTTCAAGTAGCCCACCATCGTTATGACCTTTGATCACACTTGGGATATCGGTTTGGTCAAAAAACCACTTCAAAATTGAATGTGACTCTTTCGGCACCTGCAAAAAAGACTCACATGTTATTTGAAAATATTCTAAGTCTTTTTACATTATTGCATTAAAATTCAAATATCCATCATACCTCAAAGGTAGCCAACCACCAAATCTCCTATTCTGATTGCACACTGAACTATATTGCATCATTAAGCTCAACTTCAAGGTCTAGTATTCTATTCATCATTGTCAAACTAACTCTTTCTAAGTTTTTACCTTTGACCACCTCACTTTCATCAAGCTTTAGTACAATCTTGAGAGTACCATTGCATTCCTCCGTAGGCGTATCATAAAACTTCACCATGGCTTGTAGAACTATTTGAACATCCATCACACAGTTATTGTTGACTATCAATTCCAATTCTTTAGACTCTCCAGCCTTTGTTTTCAAAGTTAGTGTACTACATACATGCTAGGGCTCACCAACTAAATCAAGTACACTCAAATTGAGTGCATGCCTGGACTTATCAACATTAGTTTAGGAAGTGGGGCTTTAAATTTTGCTCCCACAGAAGGGTCTTAGCATGGGAAGGTGACATGCTTTTTGTGCTTTCCAAACCATGGGAAAAAGCACATAAGAAGAAATGGAATTTTGAAACAATTTTTAAATAAAAATTTTGGATAATCATGCTACATTAAGTGACCACTCTCACACCATTTGTAGGTGAGTCGTTACAGTTAATGATACCACATTGTCTTCGTAGGCATTGCTTCTTCCTGTTTCAAGTTTCTCTCCATCGTTGCTTCGCATTCTCTATTTTGGAAGGGCAGAATACAATCAAAGCAGCCTTGACAGACAGTTGGAGGGAGGGTGGAAGGTGAGGACTATTCTCTACTTCTTGAGGATTGTATTTCTAAACGCACACCCCATGGCACAGTAAGAGCAAAGCTACAGGTTGCTTCTCAATCAGCAAACATGCCAAAGGCAATGAATTCTAGAAAGGCACTCTCTCTTTCCGATTACTAGCCACCTTTGTAGCCTACTTTCTGAAGGACAATAGACGAGTTCAGCTATCACAATGGATTGAGTTTTGAGGGCTTGGACCCTCAAACAATTTGATCAGGTACGAACTCTAATGTCAGTGAGGACGTGTGGCAGCATGCTTTTAAATGCCCATGGCCAGCACCTTCAAAGAAGGTGAAGTGCAGTGAAGTGAAGCAATAGTTTTTACAAGAATTTATGTAGTTGCAGTGGCATGTCTATCAAGATGCCCCAAAAAACAAGGAGGTCGGGCGGTCTTTTGCAAAGCCATTCGCATTGCATCGAAATGATCATAGCCTTGTGTTCATCGATTGGGCCCACTTTGCTGAGCATGCTGTGCAACTCACAGAGATGCACGGTGATTTGGGGGCGAAGATTGCTTGGTGGGAGGAAAAGGAAAGACGGAGGGGTCTAGCATGGGAGGACCACGAGACAAGGTCGACAACATCCAACCTTGCACCTTCATCTTCACTGATTCAAATCTCCATCATGGCCACCACTGGTAGGCCTAGATTCCCGTTGCTATTGGTAGGGAAGAGCTAGCTGACCTGATTGCCAATGTTGAAGTGGCTCGAGCAAAAATGGAAAGTAGGAGGGAATTGCTCCATGAGGCACAGGCCTCTTTTGAGCTATCATCTTCAGAACTCCACACGAGGCTGAGGGGCTGTCCTCCAAGGCCTTAGACATATTGGAGATCCAGATAGGCCTACTTGAACTAAAGCACTCAGGAAGTGCTACCTACGATGAGTTGTTGTCCAAAGTAGAAGCGTTGTACTCCCAACCAGATGTAGAAGGTATCCGGAAGATAGTTGCAAATAAAAAGTTATTTCTCTTGTGCTTATTTTCTTCTTCAGTGTATTTTTCTGTGCTTTTGTTTGCTTGCATGTGCTTTCATGTATTGTAGTGTTGTGCTTTGAGTCTTGTACAACCTCTATTGAAATATGTTTAGGTGGCCCTTGAGGGGTCCCCTAAGGGCCACCTAAACTTGTTTGTCCAATATGTCCCTTGCCCCGAAAGGGGACCCCTCAAGGGACATATTAACGAAGGCAACATTGATTTTCTCTACAGATTCTTTTATGTGCTTTTTGGTGCAAATGAGAAATTTTGAGTTATTGGATGTTAATCATAAGTATTTAGCTCAAGGTTGCACCAATTTTACTTTTTTTTAGAGTTTTGATTAAAACAACTATTTTTAAAAATTATGGTTTTGGGCCTTGTATAAAAGAATGGGCCCTAATTTTCATTTCATTGTTTAAAGATCTCTCCATTCCCACACCACCTCCCACTTTCCCCTGACATTTCCACCCTATCTCTCGCACCCTCACCCTTGCTCTTGCACACTCTCTCCATCCCCCATGGCCAGGCCCAAGATCAAGGCACCACAAAGACAAGCACAATATGACCCACCTCTAGACTCAGAGAAATAGAGTGATAGCCTCCCCCCCTCTCCCCCCGATGATCCCTGTGGAAGGGAGAAACTGCTAGTCTGGAAGCCACATAGGAAGCAAGGGCATGCCCACAAACATAGGCATAGAGGAAGCATAAGAGGATCATTATGCAAAGGCTGATGACTTAGAGAGCACAGAGGAGGAGCACGAGGAAGAGGAACACTGAAGGACAGAGTAGAGGACTAAGTCAAGAGTAGAGAATCAGAGTCCACGCCAATAGGGGAGAGGACATCGAGCTTCAGGTCTAGGGCAAAGAGGCCCTCAACATCTGGGAAGAGGCCCTCCACATCAAGGGCAAAGAGGACCTCCTCTAGTGAGGTGATACAGATTCAAGTTAGGGACGGTGGCACTTCGGGAGATTAGAAAGTTTCAAAATTCCATCAATTTGTTCATCCCGATGGCGAGCTTCACAAGGGTGGTACACGAGGTCATGCAGGACGTCAACAATAGCTCAATGTTTTGGTTTTATAGGTGCGGAGTTGTGGAGGCTCCTTGGTTTATTCCTAGAGATGCCTTGCTTGCCATGCAGCATGCAACTGAGGCCTACCTAGTAGACCTCATGGGTGACACCCAGCTGGCATTAGGAAAAAAGGGAGCTCATTTTGGGGCCCTATAAGAAATTCGCTATTTTCTCTTTTCTCTCTCTACAAAAGCAAGAAAATATGGATACTTGCATGAGAAATGTCAGTGTGAAAAGGAATAAATATATTCTTTCACATGCTTTACATTCAATGTTCATATAAGAGCAACACTTTTCTGTGCAAAATTTGGTGATTCTGACACCGCAGACGCGTCCGGAACGGCCCAAAACCCCAAGAACGGCACTGGAAACGCTGGAATCGGACATCCGGAGGCCCGGAAACGGCCAAAAAAGGCCGAAAAACGCGATTTGCAGCAAAATGCGATATGGCACTTTTGAAATTTCAAAAGTGCCATATCGCATTTTGCTGCAAATCGCGTTTTTCGGCCTTTTTTGGCCGTTTCCGGGCCTCCGGATGTCCGATTCCAGCGTTTCCAGTGCCGTTCTTGGGGTTTTGGGCCGTTCCGGACGCGTCTGCGGTGTCAGAATCATCAAACTCTGCACATAAAATAAATTTTTTAAAGATTCAAATCAGATCACCTCATTAATGTGACATGCTTCTACGAACATATAGTACTATTTCTTTTTCTTATTTTCATCTTCTTTTGTTGAATTTTCAACGTTACGTTGGCCCACTCCTAATTGGTTGAGAGCCTATTTTCTCTCTCTTCTAAAAGGCCCCAAAATGAGCTCCCTTTTTTCCTAATGCTACCATCCATAGGAAAAGGGTCACGGTGACCGCCAAAGACATGCAGTTTATTATCCATCTTAGGAAGCCCAAGGGCACTTAGGGATGTTGTATTCTCCGTCTTGGACAATAGTTAGAGTTCATGTACTCTACCTATGGGTATCAATCTTGTATCAATTTCTTTTCAATATAATAAAATGTCTTTTTTCTAATTGTCTTTGTATGTGCAATCTCAAATTTATTTTCATTGTATTTGAAATCTATTAATTTACTTACATGCAATCTCAATTTACTTATGAAAGACTTTTTGATGACATATACAACAAACAACAAAATGAAATAATAAACGTCAAATCTCAATAGAACATGCAAAAAGGAAATAATACTCAATTTTACTTAACATGGAAAAGAAAACAATATTCCATAGTAGTGGGAAGAGAAAATAATTTGAAAATGGTATTATTTATTAACATATAGTAGTATTACAAAGAACACCCACTTGAACGCACAAGCTACTCTAGTCTATGGTTCTTCTAGCTTGGCTCAGATCCCTTTTTTGTTTGCTGAAGCAGAGAGCGTTGCACAATTTCATTCTCTATAGCCTGGGGATCCATAACGCCAGCTAGCCCTGCAATAGCTATGATACTATGGAGAGGAGTGGATCGTGTGTTTGAGAACAAAAATAAAGCTACACTATGCCTAACCAAAACAACATGATTTGTTGTAGGACGGATGGGCCTCATCTTCACCATCTGACTGAGGACCCTGAACTTCATGATTTTCAACTTTCCATCCAGAGATAATTGTCGATGGAACACAAAAATGTGTTGAGCCACTCTATTGATGTAGTGGCCGATCCAAGCCATCCCCCCACCAAAAGACCCTCTAGTTCCACCTGTGCATCTAGTATATTCATCAACCCATAAGATATCCTGCAACTAACATATCACATCAAAGCCCGAAGATTATATAAATTAATAAAACATCATTTTTCAAGAATTAATAAGAATAAGGATTTTTCACATATGAAAAATAATATGTTAAAAAAATAATATTTGGGAGGCCACTGAGACATCAGCAACCATGTGCAAAAACTGGGCTTTGTCGCACGATGTCAGATTAAGGGCTTGCAGGGGGTTTTTTGTCATACAAATCATGCACATGGTTGCTGATGTCTTAGTAGCCTCCCAAATATGATTTTTTAAACATATTATTTTTCATCTATGAAAGACCCTAAAACTAATTGTATTCCCTGTGGCCTAAATAAAAACCATAAACTTGTTATTTTCCCTATTTTACAAACCATAACCCTAATATGGAGTGGCAGAGGCAAGTGGCAGTGGTAGGATGTCCTGGGTTTAAAATCATAAAATTTGGTTGGGTTTTGTACCCTAAACCCTACACCCTATTTTCTATTCCCTAAATCATATTTGGGAGGCCACTGAGACATCAACAATGACCATGTGCATGATTTGCATGATGCTAGAGGATTTCCAGGGGGTCTTTTTGCATACAAATCATGCACATGGTTGCTAATGTCTTAGTGGCCTCCCAAATATGATTTTTTTAACATATCATTTTTCTATGTTACAAAGCCATAACCCTAATTTTTCCACACAAATGGAGTGGCAGGGGCAAGTGGCAATGGCACGATGTCCTGAGTTTAAAATCATCAAATTTGGTTGGGTTTTGTACCCTAAAACCTAAACCCTATCTTTTATTCCCTACCAATTGAAGATAAAGAAATTATTTTTGTTGATAAAATGAACCTAGAATTATACTTATGATTTTGAATTACATGTGAAGTTCACAAAGCTACATACCTTTTCTACCTCATTGCAGACTGTGTCAGCTACAGTGTCCAACTAGACTCCCTTTTGTGGTTGGTCTTGAACATTGTGATGTCAAAAATTGATATTTTTAATTTGGCATTGGTATTGTTTTTCTCTATGTTTGATAAGAGTTTGAGTATCAAGTGATAGCCTAGCGGCTCTCACTTATTTCTATTTTCTATGATATTGTATGGGATTGAGAGGATAAGTGGAATGGCTCATTTTAAATACCATAGGTATGAATTATAAATACCTTGGTATGGGGTGAGAGTTATGTGTATGGGATATTATGGAGTTTTTAGAAAATAGGAAGAGTGAGTCATATAAAAGAGGTGGGCTCATGTCCATGTGTTCCAATAATATAAGAGAGGCCACATGCCAAGCATGTGGAAGGCATGTGGAGGAGTGTGAAGTCAAGAGGAATTCTTCTAGAATTCCTATGTGGAATAAGGAGAATGTGGACATGTGGAAAAGAGAGGGTCCCTATGGGCTCCATGTGGGGAGACTCTTGCCTTTCTCAATATTTTAAGAGTCTTGAGCATCTTGTGATGGGACACATGGCAAGAGTAGCCAAAAAGGACAAGGATGGTGACATACGAGCTTATGTGATGGATGGGGAAAAGAATCTACAGGCAGCAATTGTAAATGGGTAAAGGAGGGTGACAAAATCTCTATAAAAGGAGCCCTCCTCTCCCTTGTTCATCAATCTCTTCCACCATTAGGCCTCATTTTGCTGTAGCTCTAGTCTCCTTAAGCCTCTTCCATGAGCCTTCTCTCCCTCTTGTAGATATTCTCTTATGTAGACTCTTGAATCCATCTCTCTCTAGTCCATTTTCTCTCTATGAGTAGTCTTGGAGCTTCCACTCTCTCTTGTACATATGAAACCTCTTCTTCTCCCTTGTGTTTGTAATGTTTTGAGTTGCATTGGAGTGGATTCTCACTCTATTGGTAATGAGGGTCACTTCAGGTTCTCTCTCTTGAGTGTCTCTTCCCTTTTCTTTCTTTCAAAGCCTTAAAAGTTCTTTCTATTCGGTCACTCACTGTGCACACATGGTCCATCTTTTTCCCGAGCCACCATGCAAACTTCTTCCCCTCTTCTAGTCGAAATCTATGAGGGGTGGATCGTTGATGAAGGTGGATTCTTGAGGGAGCATCCTGCTCAGGTGAAATCAGCATGGGTGTAGGGCACTTTTCATGACAGTTTGACCCCTGTAAGTGTTTTGCTCATAACTTTCTGCTGGGGTATTCCGATTTTAGTGAAATTTATATCAGCATAAAGCTCTCTTTAAGTGCATGTTCCTATGTGATCAGATCTTGAATCAAATATTGCTGAAAAATGTTATGAGTCTCTATGTTTGACAGTCTATTTTCATGATAATTTTAGCTCCCTTCCAATAAACTGTCCATATCTGTTCAACCGTCTATCTGTTTTCAATGAAACTTATATTAGTGCGAAGCCAATCTCAAGATGCATCTCTTTGTGTGTTTGAATCTCTGATATCATGTCTCTATTGAAAGTTATAGGCCTTTGTGTCTAATGACAGTTTGTAGAGTGTGTTGAGCTAAGTGTAAAGGTGTCTATGAAGGAGGTGCAATGTTTCCTCGGAATCTACCCATCCGACCCAATCACCCCCTTCAAACTCCTCGATATATATTAGTTCATGTCATGTTGAGCTGCAAGATCTTCTTTCAACAATGCATCGCTCTTCTCTTTGGCGTAGACCGGCTCGCTGAGATTATGGCCTCTGCCGATCCTTTCCTTCTCCCTATGCTTGGATTACAACATCACTTGGGATGTTACCATCTTCATTCTCATCTGAGGGAGGAAAGTATGGTGTGGTATCTTAGCATAAAAGCTTCTTTTAATGTCCCATTCTCAATTATAAATATCTTTGTCAGTCAGTTTAAAAGTAGCAGGAAGTGGAGAGGTGCGTGAAGTTTATTACCCCCAACTTCATGTCACATTTTTTGGTGGAGACGTCGGGTATGTTTGGTATTGGATTCATCCCACCTTACTAAATGGTCTCGAGTGTACTTGATTGCATGTTATGCCTAGTATAGGCATGTGTTTCTGATGAGATAAAGAAGATGCCTGGAAGAACTCCATTAGAAGAGATTGCAGCCCGTTTAAGAGAACTTGAAGATTGTGAAGGTGATGCTCAAGCTATTTGCACAGTCACCATGATCATATCCTTTATGTTTGCACTATTGAATATGTTGGTGAATCGACAAAGCCGGCAGTAGGCACAATGATAGATTGGGATTGTTCCATGCAGTGGTAGCTTGGTGTGAAGAAGAGCTGAGTCTTTGGGTAGTTTTTGACTATAACAATGGAGTGGTGATTCTTAATGCCTTCAACTTCTTTTGCTATGCAAATGATGAAGAGTACAATATCTTGAAGCTTTTATGTGCATTTCCTATTGTGAGAAGGGTGATTTTGGAATGCATGTATACATAATGTTTTCATGGTGCTGGTTGGTCACTTATTTTTGAAGATTTTGTTAAGGATCACATTGTGGAGGGTTTTCAACAAGTGGTTATGCATAATAAGTTGGTCTTGGTATACTAAGGCTCTGTGGGATCTTGTTTGGATCTTGTTTGGGATATTATTTAGATCTTGGTGTTTCCTTTTTGTGTTTCATCATGGTGAAGATTCCAATGTTTTGAGGACCCAAGGGGAAGACCCAGAGTCTTATCTTCGGGATTTTGTTCGAGGATGTTGTCTTTCTGGATGGTCCATGAAGGATCGAGCAAAGATTTTGCCTGATTTTCTTGAAGGTGTAGCCTTGAGTTGGCATGAGGCCTTGCCAGACTCTATCAAGGAGGACTGGGACCAAGTGGTGGCAGCAATGAAGTAGAGATTTGGGGCAGTGGAGTCACCCAATGCTTTGATGTTGTAGTTGGACCAGTTCTATCAAGGAGAGGGTGAGATGGTCTCTACGTTGGCAATCCAATATGAAACTTTATGGACAAAGTATGAAAGGGTCAGTGAGTTGTGGCATCTACATCATCGGCCCCTCAAAGTCTCTCAGGGATGGAGCACTTAAAGATGAGCAAATTTGTTATGGCTTTGGAGCCTCGTCTTCGCTCAAAAGTAATGAGTAAAGATCCAACAACATACATGGAGGCACTTCGCATTGCGACCAAGAAAGAAGCTTCTCTAAAGATCGAATCCTCTTTTGTGTCTTCAACAGCTTCAACTTCTAAGGTGGAGGTAATGGGCACTCCTCAGGTACCAAAGTCCTCTTTGTTAGATCACAATATCTCCCAATTGATGGCAGATTTTGCTAATTTGAAACTGCATTTGGTTAATGCGCAACAACCTAGAGCACCAAAGACTGAAGATAGGCCTCGAGATAAGAGTGGGGTCACTTACTATGAATGTAACGAAAAAGGTCACTATCACCCTGAGTGTCCTAGAGAAAGAAAGAAGAAAAACAAGTATCCTTGTTAGAAGCTTCTTCAGAGATGAAGAAAGAGAGGTAATGATGGCTAAATGGGGGCGTGCTAAAGCAAAATAAGAAGAAGAAAGCAAGGAAGAAGTAGATGAGGAACATCAGGAAGAGGAACACCGTAGTAAGAAAAAGAAGGCATCTAGAAGGAGAATTAGCCAATCAGACTTTCCTTTAGGACAAGGAATTGGAAGCTATGACTTGTTGTCTGACCTTAAAGAAAAGGAAACTCATATCACCTTTGGTCAATTACTTGCTTTGTCTCCAAAACTATGGAAAGAATGGGGAAAGCTAGCAAGCACAAGAGTGTCAAAGAAGAAAAAGAAGAAAAGTGCCATTCCTATTGTTCAAAAGGTAGATATAGAGGTTCGTGATGATGTACCTGTGGTTGATGTGATCATTGATGGTCAAGTTATTTCTAATGTGTACGTTGATGGAGGTGCATCGATTAATGTCATGAGTGATAAGACCATGATAGATGCTGAATTAAAATACTCTAGTACTACCTCTCCTTATCGCATCAAATTGGCTGACAACACTAGGGTTAAGACCTTGGGAGTTGTGAAGAATCTAGCAGTCGATGTATGTGGAATTTTTATGCCAACTACTTTTCAGGTGATCCCTACCAAGCCAGATGCGCATGCCTATCCATTGATTTTGGGAAGGCCTTGGCTACGCAAGGTGAAGGCTGTTCAAAAGTAGGATACTAGAGAATTGATTTTGCAAGGAAATGATAAGAAGGTGCGCTACAACATCAGAAGCTACAAAAAGGAAGTTGTCAAGGAGGAGTCTTCAACATTAGAGAGTTCAAGCTCTGACTTAACCGATGAAGAAGAAGAGAGAGGGTGTAGCTCCATGGAGTCCAACTCAGAGGGTGTGGTGGAAGGAGTGGCCTTTGGTCTTTGTCTTGGTGAGTCCGAAAGGAACAAAGTGGTGGTGCAAGAAGATCCTGTAGAGACACTTCATGTGGAGGATGTGGAGCACACTAAATGACGCCAATGTAATGAAGAGCTTCTTGGTGATTCTCTATCAAGTAGTGAGAAGCTCCAGTACTTGGATATGTTAGATGATTTTCCATGTCTCTTTGCAACAAGCTATTCACAGGTTCGACCAGTCTCTCTAGTGGAGCACAAGATTGAGTTGAAGCCAGTTGAGTTGAAGCTAGAAAGCAATCCAGTTGTGCAACGCTTAAGGCGATTGGGGGTGATCCAAGCTGAGGCACTAAAGAAAGAGGTAACACAACTACTTGAGGCGGGATTCATCTTTCCTACAGAATTGATATCTCCTATAGTTGTCACACCAAAGAAAGGAAATAAGTGGCGAGTTTGTGTGGACTTTCATCCTTTGAATGCATGCACTAAGAGGGATCATTTTCCTCTGCCATTCCAAGATGAAATACTAGACCAAGTAGTAGGGCATGAGATGTATTCTGCATATGATGGGTATTCTGGGTACTTTCAAATTTGTATTCAGGAGGAAGATCAAAAGAAAACATCATTTGTCACACCTGGGGGAGTTTTTGCTTACAAAGTGATGCCTTTTGGGTTGACCAATGCACCAGCTACATTTCAAAGGTTCATGAGTCAAGTCCTTGAGCCTTACTTGGGAAAGTTCATAAGGGTGCTTTTGGATGATTTTTGCATTTATTCTCGGTGCATAGATCACATGGAGAAGTTAAAGATGGCCTTAGCTAGGATTGATCAAGCAAAAGGGTGTCTAAATCCTAGCAAGTGTCATTTGGATCAAACAAAAGTAGTTTTTTTGGGGCATATTGTGTCTGAAGAAGGCCTACAAATGGATCCTGACAAGGTTCAAGCAATCATGGCATTGCCAAGTCCTGAGAATGTCACTGGTATTTGCAAAATTCTAGGAACGAGCAAGTATTATCAATGCTTTTGCGATGATTTCACAGAGATAGTGCATCCCATGAACTTGTTGACAAGAAAAGGAGTTTCTTTCCAATGGGGTGTGGAGCAACAAGAGTTCTTTCAGCAACTTAAGGAGGCCATGAGTAAGGGCCCAATATTGAAGCCCCTTGACTGGGTCTCAAGACTTTTATGTAAATCCAAGTGTATCTTTGCATTCAGTTGGGTGCTGTATTGCTACCAAAAGGAGAGGCACGTAGAATGCAACCCATCTATTATGCCAGCTGACAAATTACAGAGGTGGAAACAAGGTATGAAGAAATGAAGCAGCAACCTCTTTCTTTGGTGTTTTCAGTCAGAAAGTTTCGCTTCTATTTATTACCTTGACCATTTTTCTTCCTTACCTCTCAGCCTGTATTAGCATATCTAGTTCGCAAGCCTAATCCTGGGGGGAGATTTGCAAAATGGTTGTTGGAGCTTCAAGAATTCTCTTTCTCTTTTGTCACTGGGTCCACTAGGGCAGATTTGCTCACAGGACAGGAGGATCTAGGAGAAGAAAAGAAATGTAAGGAGAACATTAAAGATGAAAGAGATACACCACCAACAACTTTTGTTTTGTATTTTGATAGGGCTTTTATTCCTTCATGCCAACAAGGAGCCGGGGGGATAGTCTTGATGAATTCTAAAGGTCAAGAGGTGTGGGCAAGAGGACAAGAGCTTCTAGGTATCACAACTAACAATGTAGCTGAGTATAATGCTTTGATTCTTGGTCTGTAGGGTTGCCTTCAAAGTCAAGTTAAAGAATTGGAAGTAAGAGGAGATTCTCAGCTTATTATAAAGCAAATGCAAGGGCATTACAAGACAAGAAGTCCTCATTTGAAGGAGCTTAATTGAAAGGCTATGGCACTATGTAGTCAATTTGATTTTTGCAAGTTTGTTTATATAAATAGAAAATAAAATCAAAGGGAAAATGAGTTGCCTACTCAAGCCATTGTAGTACAAGACCGGGGGATCGTTTCTTGGGTAGACATTGGATGGCCAAAACTACAAGATGTTCAGCAATATGTGAAAGAAGGCATGTTAGAGATTGGTTACTTTTGGCCACACCTCCATAAGGATGTATATGAATGTCACCAATGGAACCTATCAGTTTGAGGATGTTGATGGCATGGTGACACCCAGATGCACAATGACTATCGCCTCAAATTCTTCTATGCTCGACCACCTTGAGGGCCAGCAGACCCTCTCTATCATTTGAGAGGATCTGCTGGGGGGGAAAGATGTGATGCCAAAAATTGATATTTTTAATTTGGCATTGGTATTGTTTTTCTCTATGTTTGATAAGAGTTTGAGTATCAAGTGATAGCCTAGCGGCTCTCACTTATTTCTACTTTCTATGATATTGTATGGGATTGAGAGGATGAGTGGAATGGCTCATTGTAAATACCATAGGTATGAATTATAAATACCTTGGTATAGGGTGAGAGTTATTTGTGTATGGGATAATATGGAGTTTTTAGAGAATAGGAAGAGTGAGTCATTAAAAGAGGTGGGCTCATGTCCATGTGTTCCAATAATAAAAGAGAGGCCACATGCCAAGCGTGTGGAAGGCATGTGGAGGAGTGTGAAGTCAAGAGGAATCCTTCTAGAATTCCTATGTGGAATAAGGAGGATGTGGACATGTGGAAAAGAGAGGGTCCCTATGGGCTCCATGTGGGGAGACTCTTGACTTTCTCAATATTTTAAGAGTCTTGAGCATCTTGTTATGGGACACATGGCAAGAGTAGCCAAAAAGGACAAGGATGGTGACAACGCTTATGTGATTGATGGGGAAAAGAATCTACAGGCAGCAATTGTAAATGGGTAAAGGAGGGTGACAAAATCTCTATAAAAGGAGCCCTCCTCTCCCTTGTTCATCAATCTCTTCCACCATTAGGCCTCATGTTGTTGTAGCTCTAGTCTCCTCAAGCCTCCATGAGCCTTCTCTCCCTCTTGTAGATATTCTCTTATGTAGACTCTTGAGTCCAGTCCATTTTCTCTCTATGAGTAGTCTTCGAGTTTTTGCTCCCTCTTGTATGTATGAAACCTCTTCTTCTCCCTTGTGTTTGTAGTGTTTTGAGTTGCATTGGAGTGGATTCTCACTCTATTGGTAATGAGGGTCACTTCAGGTTCTCTCTCTTGAGTGTCTCTTCCCTTTTCTTTCTTTCAAAGCCTTAAAAGTTATTTCTATTTGGCCGCTCACTGTGCACACATGGTCCATCTATTTCTCGAGCTGCCATGCAAACCTCTTTCCCTCTTCTAGGAAAAATCTATGAGGGGTGGATCGTTGATGAAGGTGGAGTCTTGAGGGAGCATCCTGCTCAGGCGAAATTAGCATGGGTGGAGGGCACTTTTCATGATAGTTTGACCCCTGTTAGTGTTTTTCTCATAACTTTCTGCTTGGTAGTCCAATTTTAATGAAATTTATATCAGCGCGAATCTCTCTTTAATATGCATGTTCCTATGTGATCAGATCTTGAATCAAATAGTGCTGCAAAAAGTTATGAGTCTCTATGTCTGACATGTAGTTTTCATGATAGTTTTTACCCCCGTCTAGTAAACTGTCCATAACTTTTTGGCTGCTTCTCTGTTTCTTACAAAACATATATCAGCACGAAGCTCTCTTTAAGCTGCTATTGCTGAAAAATGTTATGAGTCTCTGTGTCTGACAGTCTATTTTCATGATAGTTTTTACTCCTCTGGAATAAACTATCCATATCTCTTCAACCGTCTATCTGTTTTCAACGAAACTTATATCAGCGCGAAGCCCAACATCTCTTTGATGTTTGAATCTTTGATATCATGTATCTACTTAAAGTTATATGCCATTGTGTCTAATGATAGTTTGTAGAGTGTTTTGAGCTGTGTGTAAAGGTGTCTATGAAGGAGGTGCAATGTTTCCTTGGAATCTACCCATCCGACCCAATTAGCTCCTTCAAACTCCTCGATATATATCAGTTCATGTCATGTTGAGCTGCAAGATCTTCTTTCAACAATGCATCGCTCTTCTCTTTGGTGCAGACTGGCTCACTGAGATTATATCCTCTGCTCTGATCCTATCCTTCTCCCTATGCTTGATTACAACATCACTTGGGATGTTGCCATCTTCATTCTCATCTGAGGGAGGAAAGTATGGTGTGGTATCTTGCCATAAAATCTTCTTTTAATGTCCCATTCTCAATCATAAATATCTTTGTCAGTCAGTTCAAAAGCAGCAGGAAGTTAAGAGGTGCGTGAAGTTTATTACCCCCAACTTCATGTCACAACGTCATGCTGGCTTGAGGTGCCAGCTCTCCACAAATTCATGAACTACTCATCGGACATATCGTACTATGGTGCGACATCCTCTATTGCCTTCTGTGTTTGTTGGATTGCCTCTAGATTAGTGAGGCTCAAGTCATCGAAGGGTGCAAACAATTCCCTCTACAAATTCATGAACTACTCATCGGACATATCGTACTATGGTGCGACATCCTCTATTGCCTTCTGTGTTTGTTGGATTGCCTCTAGATTAGTGAGGCTCAAGTCATCGAAGGGTGCAATTTCATCAATTGTTGGATTGACTGGAGCATCAATGTTAATGACATCATCAAAGGTGTTGCCTCTAGATCAGTGAGGCTCAAGTCATTGAAGCGTGCAATCTCATCAATTGTTGGATTGACTAGAGCATCAACGTTAATGACATCATCAAAGGTGTCTTTCGAGAGCCAAAATAGCACCTCATCCTCTCAGAGACTGGTTTCCTCCATCACTTCCAATAGGGTAAGGTATTCCTCATCCTCAATCGTGATTGGATCAACCGAAGCGAGGTGTGGCCATGAGTTGGATATGATGATAAGATGACCTCGCTTGCAACTTGCTCCTCAGCTAGGTTAATAGTATGCTCCTCAGACTCTAGGTCTAGGTTTATGTAATCTCCTCCACCACTTGTTGATGGACCTACTCCACCATTTGTGGATGCAAAAGGACCCTCGGATAGATCGCCAACATCCTCATCAAAATTTCTAGCTGCAAGGAGAATGGTAAGGGCTACATCTCTCTCGATCAAATGAATTGGGGAAGATGAATCATCCCCGATGCGAATAGCATACTCACAGAGAGAGATAGGGATATTATCCATGGGCCTACCTAGTGTCTTCTTGAAGTTAGCACTCTCATCAAAAGAGCTCAAAATATCCAATGAAACCCATTGGTGAGGGGAGTTAGCAATTGCGACAGACTGCTCATGGATAAGTCTATCAAAAAATTGAAGAGAGGGATTATCAACAAGAAGGAGAGCTTTCAAGTGAGATTCAAGATGGAATGCCTTGTAGAAGATAGGATAAACTTAATCTGTAGAGGCATGGGAATCAGTGGATGAAATCCACTACTCAAAAGCCTCTCTAAGGGAAGCCATGAGTGCAAGAGGATGCTCGGGAAGACCAAAGAGGAGGCTATGGGATGCAAGGTTACTCAAGAGTGGGAAACTGAAAATGTGAAAATGACCTTAGAAGTGTACTTTATAAAATGGGCATTGCCCTTAAAAATGCTCTTATTTTTATATTTTTTGGTTTTACTTCGAAAAGTGTTTCTCTCTCTCTCTCTCTCTCTCTCTCTCTCTCTCTCTCTGTTTTTTTTTCTTGGGTTTGTTTTTATCAGAGCTCAAGCGACCTAGAGAGACTTTGTTGGGAGGCAGACAGTCGAGACTAGCCCCACCCAGAAAAAGTACACTCAGAGACTTCTTCACTGCTAGCACCTCAGCTAGTTTTATGCCCTCCCTGCCATCAGAAACCCCTAGCGCCACCACCACCTTATCACACATAGGCAGATTGCCACACTCTAGTGGTGTGATTTTGGACCGAGCCATCGCCATATCTGGGTCACGGAGGCCCAGGCCCCCAAGACCCCACACCTGACACCCATATCTTCATCGAATCCGTGCCATCATTGCCAAACACCGAAAACATGTGGCACTGAGTTATGAGATCCTAGACCTGCCCATGATTGGGATTTTTGACATGAGAAGAGTGCAACCTTTCTATTGATTAGCTTTCTACTTATGCTGATCAATTGGTACTTTTTAGTAATACTTGCTTGGTAATTCATTAGTTTTGGGTCACTTGCAGTCCCTCTAACTATAAGTACCTTTAGTAGCTCTCAGCTTTCAGTGTATTTATTTTGTTGTTCTCTTTAATGAGACAACACTAGCACATGTATCAACTATTTTAGTCTCATAGGTTGTTTGGCCTTTTAGAAACGTTGATATCTATCTATCTATCTCTTTGGCCTTAGCTATCTCCCTCTCCTCTCTCTCTCTCTCTCTCTCTCTTTGTCTTAGCTCTCTCTCTCTCTCTCTCTCTCTCTCTCTCTCATAGATCCACAAGGTCTTCCAAGGACGTTAATATATCTTTCTTTATTTCCCTCCCTTTGTGTCCCTCATTGCTCTCTCTCGATCTTTCTTGCTCCCCCTCTCTCCCTCTCTCTCTCTCTCTCTATCTCTTTCCCTCCCTTTGTGTCCCTATTTGCTCTCTCTCCCTCTCTCTCTCTCTCTCTCTCTCTCTCATCGGATGATCATCTTGTTGCCTTGTTGCCCTTAGCTATCTATGTCATGGACATTTATTTTACATGTACACTTTTTGTATTTTGTTAGCAGTCCCATCCTTTGGATGAGTTGTATCTGGTTTTTTTTCAATCTCATAGTCTCTTGAAGACCTTAATTAACTTTCTTATTTTTCTCTTTCTCAACTTACAGGTGCAATTTACAAATGAATAATGCAATCTTAACTCTCTCTCTCCCATTCTCTATCTCTCTCTCTCTATCCCACTCTCCATCTCCCTCTTTTTGTCCTGTCTGCATCTCCATCAGCTCAACCTACCATTTCTTCCACCAGTAGTTGGCTTCATAGCATTGCTTACATCATTAAACATTCTCTTTCTATATTATTCACTTATCTCCATGCTTGGAAGCGGCCAGACAATGGCAACCTAAGTCTTTGCAAAGCCTTGCCATCCTAAAGCAACCTGCAAAGACATCGATGATGCAATCACCAAGGTCTGTGAATGTTCTGAGTATCCACCTACAAGAAGCACTAAAAGGGATTAGAGGATGTTTGACAATCCATATTTGTTTTCCTTGAAAGAACTTCAATTATACCCCATAAATTCAATCTGTGCTTGTATAGGGTCTTACTCGTGCAAGTAATCTGATCTTTCTGCCCCTCCTCGTAAGTAAGTTGATGCAACTTGTGTCCGTTTTGCAACATCTTTACAATCACACTTGTGTAGCACTGATGTCTTTGCTGGAAAAAGCTTATTAGAGACATAATCATTTTTGAATTCTGATGGTGTGCGACCTTCATACTGAAGACTCCTGATCTCAACACGAAGGACATGCAACACCCCAGTTATGCATGTTGCAGGCTCCCACTCTTTGTAAGTACATGGATATAAATCTATAAAACAAATACAAGGCATAAGAAAGTTGTGTCAAAGTCCCCAAATAAATGAAAATGAAATACTAGTACACTGTGAAAAAATTGCAATTGGGCCTACGATATGGAAGTCCTGCATTCGGATGCACGTATATGTTCGCATGGGTAAAGACATGCTGAATGTATACCTGTGTCACTGTGTTACTACCAGGAGAAAGTTCAAAATCTAAGACACTTCCCTTCCAATGTTTGGGGATGTCCATTCCATCCTTTCGATCCACTTTGTAGCACCCACGATTAGTGGGTTGCATTGTGATCCAACAATATTTCCTGTAGAGGTGAGGAATCCATTCCCTATGCTCATCCTTTTAAAACAGTCTTCAATACAACAGACTATAAACTACTTCTATATCTATCATTTTCTACTTCCATAGTTTATGCCCATGTACCATATGATTAAAATTACCTCTTTCTACTTCCATAGACCCTCAAAATTTATGTCTTCTCTTCTCTCTTTCTCTTTCTTTGCAAGTCTCCTTCTCTCTCTCTCTCTCTCTCTCTCTCCTCTAACTAAACCTCTCACAAAAACAAACAAAATATTATTTCAAAAAACATAGAATACTTCTCTCTCTCTCACTCTGTCTTCCAAGGTACCTCTCACACAAACAAACATCAAATTATTTTGAAATACTTAGTTTAAGATATGCTCTCTTTTTGCTCTATTTCTCCACAAACAAAGAAAACATTATCAACATCACATCACTCTCTCTCCCCTCCCAAAACTCTTTGATTAGAGTCTCTTTTTCTTCCTTCTTTCTCAAATACTTCAAAAACCTAGCAACTTGAAATGCAATCTCTGTCTCTCTCCCTCAATCATCCCCTCAACGGAAGAAAACATAGCAGTTCAAAATATAATATCTCTTTCTCTTCTCCCTTCCTCTATCTACCCCTCCTATAGTAGCAAAGAAACAAACGATTATTTTTTGTCTCTCTCCCTCACTCATCCCCTCAAACAGATAAAAAAACATAGCAGTTTCAAATCTTGGATTGTTTTGCAGCCAGTACACCTTTTTCCTTTTCAACCTAATTTTTCGCATCCTCTCTCTCTCTCTCTCTCTCTCCCTCACTCATACCCTCAAATAAAAAAAACATAGTAGTTCGAAATTCTCTCTCTCTCTCTCTTTCCTCTATCTATCCCTCCTATACCAACTCGGGGGGGTCACTCATCATATGTAACCCTATCACGTGAGTTCAACAGAAGGATATTTCTTATTTCTAAAATTTACAGAAATAAATATACATAAGGGACTATTTTAAATAGTTTTGGAAAAAATTTACAGGTTTATATAGAAAAGGGGTACATTTTATTAATGAAAAATTTACAGATAAGGGATTTTAGAAATATGCCTTGAACGCACGTGGTATAGAGGGTTTATACATAGTGAACCCCCCGAGTATACCAATGAAGAAAAAAATTTTGAAAATAGTCCTCTAGTTTTAAATATCATCTACTTCAATCTCTCCCTCTTCCCTATCTTTTGTAACAAAAATATAGACAAAGTGTGATACAAAAACGTATCTACTTAATACAAACAAAACTTTCAAGGTGAAATCACTTCATTACTTGTAAAGTATGTGTTCCTTCTTCTGGAGTTGACTCTCTATACTCCAAAAAGGTAGAGAAAGAGCCGAAAATGATAGAACACCCATTTTTCTCACTCCTTTCAAGAAGATTTAGGCCGCAACTTTAGGATTTGACTCTATATACTCCAAAAAGGTAGGAAAAGAACAAAAAAATGAGAGAACGCCTTATTTCTCACTCCTTCCAAGCAGATTTAGGTCAAACTTTAGTTTCTAAGCGAGAGTGAAACAAGTAGAGAATGAATCGAAGTGAAGAGGTATGAACATAGCTTGTGTAGAAGTTTCTCTGAGAGATTTTTGAATGTGGAAGAAAAACGTGAGCAAAGAGGAGAGAGAATGACTAATCAAAAGTGGAATGAAGATATTTTGAGACTAGTTGCTAGAAAGTGGTGGGAATGAATGTTTGAAACATTTTGGATGAGAGAGAATAGGGAGAGAGCTGGTTAGGAAGTCAAAGTTTGGGCCAAATGGTTGAACCAAATGGAAAACATAAGCATAGTTCTAGATTTCCCTTATCCAAGCCTCTAACATTTTAGTTCTCCAAAGGGCCTCTTTTTTAGTCTAAATTTCTTGTAATGATGATGCCCACATGGGTACAGCTTGGTACGAATGCTTGGAGCAGACTGTATGGAGGTCCATGTGGCCTAACAAAAGGTGGATCCAGGGCAAGAAGGACACACAAATGTAGTGTGGATCTATAGGTGTCTGGTAAATGCTTAGGGCTTGCATTGGTGGTTGGGGCCAGGAAAAGCCTGGATAGCAGGCGGGGAAGATGGAGCAGATATGCAAGGGCTATGTGGCAGGCCTACAAAAGCCCTAGGGTAGGGCAGATATGCAGGGCACCCAGGTGGCTAGGAGAAATAGTAGAAGAGATGCAAAGGGTTGGCCTAGGGGCCTTCAATAGAGCCCTATTGGGTTGGCCAGTCGTCTAATTGGGGGGCTGCTAGGTCATCTCATTTCCCCCTACTGGGTCAGTAGCTAGTGTTTGGAGGTCTTAGCCATTATAAAAGGGACCCTTTTGGGGTAGCTCATAAAGCATTACTTGGAGCAACAATCCAAGAGCAGGAATGAACACTATCCTTGGGCCTATACATAGGAGGTGAAGGAGACCTATAAGGGTTGCAAACTTAGCTCAAGGTGCTACCCACCTAGGCTAGCTACTCAAACAGCAAGGTGGAGGGGATCACGAATAGAGAGTCTACATAAGCTCCATGGAGCATGTGGTCTCAATGATCTGGACGTGATAGTCAGATAGTAATACAACACTTTGGTATGGTCATAGGACCACGTATTGGTGAGACTCTACGCCTCTCTTTTGTATTGTGTCCTTCTGATGGTTGGATGGAAATATCTTACTACTAAAGTTTTCAACGTGGCGCTCAAAGGAGAGTCCTCTTCCCAACAAAGAGGGCTCCATGTGGCAAGAGGAGGTGGAGTGGAGGGAGAGCTAGGAGATTTCCACGTGTTGCTGTGGTGCCCTTACCATCTTGGCATGGTGTAGCAGAGGCACTTGGGCAACACTGCATAGGAGAAAGGAAGAAGAGAGAAGATGGCTACTAACATGAGTGAGGAGTCAAAGGCAGCGAGTCGTGCCTGTAGATAGCAAGCATTCCATGGTGCTAGGAACTTGGGAAATGGGATGGACCAGAGATGTGAAAATAGATTGGTTTCATTGGTGATTAGACTATGAGTAATGGAGTGGAGTGGAGAGTCTGCACAGCAAAGAATAGTCCATAGATTGGAATAGTCGAGCTGAAGGACTGGTTGCACACTGGCAAAGTAGTTGACAATGCAGCAAAGCACGGCTGGGAACGCAGCAAACAGAGCATGGCAGTTGGACGCTTTTGTTATTTTATTAGGAGAGCAGGTGGAGAAGAGTCCAGACAAGGGGCTACGAGGAAAACATGTGTTGATCCATGTGGATACGTAGGGGTTGTTAGTCAGTTACACCACGAGGCAGTTGTTGAGATGGAGGCAAAGACGGTGGCGAAAAGCAATTTAAATAAAATAATGTTTTTTCAACATTTCGTGTTTAGTTTACACACACACACAACATTTTTAATTCCTTTTAAATAATCCTTTTTCAAATGGTTTTCATTTAATTTTTATTTCTTTTTGGAACACACACACACACACAGAACTATGTCTCCGTAGTGAGAGAAGAATCTCTTAGTGCAATGAAGGATGCCTACAAAGGTGATAAAGAGTTTGGGACTATTTATGATGCGTTACTTCAAGAACAAGGTGATTCCTTAGAGGGATATGCAATTCATGATGGGTATCTTCTTAGAGGACGTTTCATCTATGTACCCTCCACTTTTAGATCCCTAGTTTTTGAAGAGATGCATAGTAGTCCCTATTCCAGACATAGAGGTATTAGAGGAACCATTGATAGAATTGAAAGATATATCTATTGGTCCAGATTGAGAAAGGACGTAACTACTTGAGTCCAACAGTGCTTAACTTGTCAAAAAGTTAAGAGTGATCATGGTAAGACACTAGGATTACTTTAGCCATTACCCATACCTAGCAAAAGATGGGAGCATATTACTATGGATTTTGTGTTAGGATTTCATAAGACAAGGACACAAAATGAGCAAATCCTTACTATTATAGATAGACTTAGTAAACAAGCCCATTTCATTCCATGTAAGAAGAACATCACTGCCATCAAAACCACTAAGTTATTTATTAAAGAAATTTTTAGATTACATGGATTACCTAAGTCCATTACATCAGATAATGATCCCAAGTTCCAAAGCCAATTCTGGCAAGCTCTTTTTGAGGACTTAGGCACTAAATTGCAATTGTCCACTACATCACTACTACACACGGATCCTATTGCAACATTTACGTACCAACATTTAGCGTGAGCGGGATGCTAATCATCGGTATGAAAAGCGCGTCCTGTAAAGCGTCGCTATATAGCGACTTTTAAGTGTTGCTATATAGCGACACTGATATGCTATTTTATAGCGATGTTTTCCAGAGAGGTTTTTTACTCATATAGGCCTTAAAAGTTAGTTTTTTCCAATGAAATTTTTTTTAAAATTTTCATACATGTTTGATCTCATAGAGAATAAAAATATGAGAGCATCTACATCAATCCTTTGAAGCTCATATATTCATGTCCAAGTTTGAGATGAAAAAAATCAATTAAGAGCATTTACATCAACTGTTTCATCTTGAGCCAAGTCTAAGGCACCAAACAAGTCTATCTCCAACTCTATACCGAGTTGATCTCATATATCATCATTGTATTCTAGCATCGTACGTTCACCTAAAAGTACTTGATCATCTTCTTCAATAAAGTGTGGTGATTCTTGATGATAGTTGTCTTCTTCCTCAATATCATGATCTCCATCTTCCTCATGTGCGATGTCATTATGCGCATCTTCCTCTTGGCTCATATTGTGATCTTCATCTTCTTCGCTAGATTCATCGAGATCAATTGGATCTGGCATTGGTAGTGGCATCTTCATATCCACATCTCTATCTTCAAAAATTTGCTTACTTCATGGTGTAACTTGGATCACGTACCACCATCTTGGATCAGAACGATCCGGATGAGAAACCACCTATATTGAAGATGGGTGCCAAATGTCATCAATTATATATATGAAATCATGCTCAAGTATATGTATCAATGGATCTTAAAAAACGAAAGCTTCGATTAATCTCCGATTAATTAAATCATTAGTATGCACCTACTCACAGTGCTCGGGAAGAACAAAAGTATCACTTTCATCGGTCCAATGTTTGGTGGAGTCTATTGCAAAGAAACCACTACTATCTATTCTCACTGTCACATGGGGACCGTTGTAAATAGTTCTAAACCATTTTACATCAAGAATGAAAATACTAAATCGTCTGAAATCAACTTCATAGATTTCGCGCATGGTTCCACAATAATCCAATTGTGAGGAGAGAAGATTGGTATCCGAAGCACTTGCTCGGCTATCTTGTGTGAAGTTAGCCATGACTCCACAATCATATGTGACTCTCTTTGAATCGATGTGTTCCACGTGAAAATGTCGTCCATATGACCATAATGCACTATACTTTTTGTATTGTAAAAGAGCATCATTAAAACAATGAAGATGCATCTATTTTATATTGTATATTGCCACAAATAATTACTTAATTACGTCAAGAGGTAAGAAACTTACATGCACCATACATCCAGATGATAACTATCACTCGTGCTTGTTTATTGTCTCTCCATTGCATTCGGCTTTACGTAGAGCTAGTTGTAGCCAATCAAGTGACATGTGAGTGGGGAGAAGAGTTAGATCCCATAAATATGTTTGCGATCGCCTGTACATTACTCTGAATCTTGTCCTTGCATTTATTCTTTCTGCTTTGGCCACTTCATATCTCTCAATCCACTTCTGCATCTCAGGGCTATTGAGGATACAAAACTTATTGAATTTCTCCATTTTCTCTTCGCTCATCTTTCTTTCAATCCCTTTTCCTTGGGGAACCTCGCCAATGATGCGATCATCATCCTTGTTATGCCAAGCTTGCGGCATATCGGGATCCGTGGATGCAAGAAACTCTGTGATATATACTAATGACTCTTGCACAAGCCATCCCTCTGCCATGCTTGCTTCTACTCTTGCTCTTTGTCTTACAAATCCCTTCAAAGTTTTCATAAACCGCTCGAGAAAAAACATCCAGCGACTATGAACGGTACCTGCAATAGCCACCTCATCAACTATGTGCACAAGCAAGTGGACTTGAGTTGTCATAATGCGCGAGGGAAAGTGCTTCTCAAGCAAGCATACGGCTTCGATGGATTCCACCCTAGCCTTCTTGATGCTCGATATGGAGATCTCTTTTTGAGATATCCACCTATTTCACATGTCCATGTAAGATATTTTCATAATCAATCTACAAATTAATCAGCTTAAATTGAGGAAAATGTAATCAATGTGATTTGATAGTAAGCATACCTCACAATACCACAGATCTTGAATATAGCATTTCTAACATCTTCTTGTAAGCACCCTTTTATTGTAATTGGGAGGATGAACTATCAAAGCAACAAAGAAGTCATGTCAACAATATAACATAATCATAATTACGCTAACGCATCACGATTATCGGTACACTAATTCTACTTAGAATACCTGTAAGACCTTGTGCCAATTATGGGACTTGAGCCCACTAAGCTTATTGTCCTTTGAAAATGCTCCTTTCAAGCAACGCATGTACCCTATCGATGTTTGAAAAGAGGCAATGTCCACCTTGACTGCTGCCTCCTCCCTCGTAGAGAGGATCCACGTTGCTTTTGGGAGGACAACTTTTCCCGAAGCATGCACTTGGGGCCACAAACGAGACATCCTATTCATAGCACACAAGTCTTCTCGCACTCCTCTTGAGTCTTTGGAGCCAACCAAGTGTGCCCAAATAGTAGCCCCTACATTCTTGAAGATATGCATGGGATCCAAGAGATGATTGATTTGTAACTGACCCCAATAAGAAAGCTCGTGAAAGATCGATAGCCTCTTCATACCAAGAGGAGGTTCCTCTCCATTCACCCTCCAAGCTTGAATCCAGTCACTTGCCTTCAAATATGATGGTGGTGGATCAAGCTAACCTCCACGTGTGAGATGGTCGAGTGGAAGGTATTGAGCATGACCTTCATAAACATTTTTCCTCATATGTTTAGAGTAGCGTGCAAGCAATTTCAAACCCGATCCACAAACAGGACAAGCATGGTACCCACTTGTAACAAGTCTTGCACGTGTGCATGAATGTGTTAGTATAAGACATGCGTGCGAAAGAGAGTCATAAAATCATAATCCTGTATTATACATGTAGAGACACAACCACGTACCTGCACACTCTCCATATCTTGGGTAGGCATGCATGGTCCACATCAAGATACCCCTGACCAAAATATCATTGGTATGTCTAGAAGCTCTAGAAATATCAAAGACCCGCACTCCTCTCCATAATATTTGTAACTCCTCTATCAAATGTGCCATGTACACGTCCATATTTTTTGCCTTGTACTTTCTTGGCACAAGTAGTGCAAGCATGAGGTGTCCCTTTTTTATTGTTAGCCATGGTGGGATATTGTAATTCACCACGACTATGAGCCATGTCGACCAAGATGTCGAGCGTAACCCGAAAGGATTCACGCCGTCCATGGCGAGCCCAAGATGTAAGTTGTGTGGCTCCCTCGCAAAGTCCGACCACTGATTGTCTATGTGCTTCCAAGCTGCACAATCTACGGGAATCCTCAATGTGTCATCAGTGGACCGATGAGATGCATGCCATGTCATCAACTCCGCTATGGATTTGCATCGGAACATGTGTTGTATTCTTGCAATGATGGGAAAGTGTCTCAAGACCTTTATCGGTATTCGCTCACCCTGCAAGTCATCTCTATATCGTTGTTCCCCACACTTTGGACAACTAGCCAAATCTCCATGCTCACGACGAAAGAGAATACAATCATTACGCCAAGCATGGATGGTATCATAATCCATACCCACCATTGTTAGCATCTTTTTCGCTTCATCTCTTGATGCAGGCATGGTATTTGGTGCAGGCAACATCTTCTAGAGCAACCTATCACAATTCAATCATACATAGGCTTCAAACAATGATGATTCCATATACACTAATCCATACATGATGATTCTCAAAACAAACAATATCCAAATAATGAGTCAAATTAATGCAAGAGCTAACCTCATTAAGGCCGAGACACTTGTATCCAACCACCCATACTTTACTTGCAAATTCAAGATTGAGAGACAAGCACATAGTTTAGACATCCTAGCATCCTCGTACAATTGTGTTGATTGCAACTCTTGCATTTTGACCTCAAACTCTGACATCATGTGTACATGGGATGTAGTGCCCCTAAAAATAGAATCCATCATGTCGACCATACCCTCGTCATCATCTGGGAGACTATAGTCTTGCTCAAAGTATGAAGGTATATGCGTACCCTCGTCAGCCTCCTCATCCTGTTTTAAGATTTCATATAAATATAAGATCTTGTATTTCCTGGTATCCAATATTAACCGGGAACTTAAATAGCTTTGACTTACCGATAATCCATCAACATGTGCGACACCAATGGTGGGTACTGGTTCGGGCTGCTCCCCATACATCCGCAAGTGGCACATGATAATATGACGTTGATGTCGTACTTCTTGCTTGCAATGAGTGCAATGATAGTATAACCTCTCCGTAAGCCACTTTGTGCTCCCGGGTGTTGGCGCATCATCGGATGAGCTTCCACTCGTCCCCTCCATCTACACTTATAAAATCACAACATAAGTTGCAAGAAAATATATTAACAGTTATAAAATAGCATCTATGAGCTTCTTTTTTAACTAAGAACATAAATTGTCTTAAAGCGTCGCTATATAGCAACGTTTTGCTCTATTCCGTCACTATATAGCGACGCTTTTAATTAAAAACATCGCTATATAGCGACGAAAAAGTGTTGCTATATAGCGACGCTGTGGGTTAAAACCAAACCCGACGCGATGCCTGACTCTTTCTTTAGCACTGTCTAATCTTTCAAGTAAGCAAGGCAATCTCTCCTCCCACCTATTTCTGATGACCTCCCACCTATTTCCGACGACCTCCCACTCTATTCTCCACTCCTCACCCCTCTCCTAGCTCTTGTGCTCCATCTCCACCCTTCTCTCTCTTTGGTTTCTTGAAAGGAAGTTTTTCAAGAGGTGAGTCTCTTTCAACAATGTATGTAGGTTTTTTATTAGATTTTGTTTTGTGAGTGCTTCTCCTTGTATTGCTAAACCTGTAAACTAGTTTTCATGCTTGATTTCAAAGGATTGAAACAAAAAACGAGATTTCAAGAAAGAAAGAAGACTCACCTCTTCTAGTCTTTTTTGTATTTCTCTTCCTTCTCTTTCTCCTTGTTTCCTCAATCTCCTCCTTTCAAGAAGTTGCTTTTGTAATCTCCTCCTTCCTCTAACATCTTATTTAAAAAATGGTATGTTTTCTCTCTTTTGTAGGGCCAGTCCACAACACCGAGCGGGATGTACTATTCCAGGTAAGTGCTTCCACTTTTTTCCATTTGTTATTTTTGTTATTTGCATTGGCCTGCAGCTAGCACCTTAAGCACTAGCTGCAGTGATGGGCGTAGGAACCCTGTCTTCCCCTCTCTTTTCTCTTCTTTCCCTCTTCTCTCCTCTTCTTTCCCTTCTTTCCTTCTTCTCTCCTTCAATCTTTCAATCTCTTTCCCCCTCTTTTTCCCTCTTTCCTTTCCCTCTTCTTCTCTCTTTCCCTCTTTTTCCCTCTTTCCTTTCCCTCTTCTTCTCTCTTTCCCCCTTCTCTTATGCTCATGCATAAGCATAAGCATGAGCATATGTCTTCTTCTCTTATGCTCATGCTTATGCTTATGCTTATGCATGAGCATAAGAGAAGAAGACATATGCTCATGCTTATGCTTATGCATGAGCATAAGAGAAGTAGACATATGCTCATGAATAAGCATGAGCATATGTCTCTTTTTCCCTCTACTTTTCCTCTTCTTCTCTCTTTCTTTCCCTCTTTCCCATTTTCCAATCTCTCTTTCCTTTCCCTCTTCTTCTCTCTTCTCCTCTTTTCCCCCCTCTTTTCCCTCTTTCATGCTCATGTTCTTATGCTCATGCATAAGCATAAGCATGAGCATATGTCTCCTTCTCTTATGCTTATGCTTATGCATAAGACTCCTCTTATGCAAAAGCATAAGCATGAGCATAAGAGAAGGAGACATATGCTCCCTCTTTACTTTCCCTCTTCTTCTCACTTTCTTTCCCTCTTTCCCCTTTTCCAATCTCTCTTTCCTTTCCCTCTTCTTCTCTCTTTCTTCCTTCTCTTATGCTCATGCATAAGCATAAGCATGAGCATATATCTCCTTCTCTTATGCTTATGCTTATGCATAAGACTCCTCTTATGCATAAGCATAAGCATGAGCATATGTCTCCTTCTCTTATGCTTATGCTCATGCTTATGCTTATGCATGAGCATAAGAGAAGCAGACATATGCTCATGCATAAGCATAAGCATGAGCATATGTCTCCTTCTCTTTACTTTCCCTCTTCTTCTCTCTTTCTTTCCCTCTTTTTCCCTTTTTCCAATATCTCTCTCCTTTCCCTCTTCTTCTCTCTTCTCCTCTTTTCCCCCCTCTTTTTCCTCTTTCAACACTTATTTCATTAATTTTGGACTCATATGTCTACTTTTGGACTATTCCTTAAAATCCTTCCCAAATGAAAAGTTAACTTTATGAAACTGTCATCCGAGAATCAAAAGTTTACTTTCTAGCACTATCATTTTCACATAAGACATTTCAAAATATCTCTCTACAATGTTGTACAAATAATGCAAAAACTACTATTAAATCCTAAATTTGTATTTCTTATTTATAAGAATCATATTCTTAAAATAAAAAATCTGAGTTATTAGTTTAAATCCATGAAAAACCATGCTATTGAGGATTCACAACATTTTAAAAATGTATACATAAGAGACCTATAAGACTCTTTTTACTTTCAATGCAAAAAACTATAACACTCTTGAATATTCAAGAAATTAAAAGGTTTATATAGACATGAGACATGATGGAAGCCTCTTTTGTACTCCAAAAAATAGCAATAGCTATGCTTGCAATTTTACATTATCATGTCATAAGTTTTACAACAAATATTGCTCTGGATGAGTCTTTGTACAAAGGATCTCCTGTGGCCTTTTCAATAATTTAATTTTTCCTTTACAATGAGTTTAGTACAAATGGGCGATCCAAACATTTGCTTGTTTGAATGTCCTTTTCTATCATGATCACAGAAATGAGCGATCCAAACATTTGCTTGTTGAGAATGTCCTTTCTATCGTCACTTGTCACTTGGGTGCCATCTTCATTCACTCTCATCTGACAACCACCACCACCTTCACTCTTTCTCGATATTTGAATGGTGTTATCATGGGCATTCTTCATTTGCGCTATCTCCTTCTACTTCCTCCCGGGCGAGCATCTTTATGAACTCTGTAATGTGCGTAATAATTGGTTGCGGTAATTTTATTTTGTCTTCTACATCATACCCCATGTGCTTCTTTGTTTTCTTTGACCTTGATTTCTAGGATACTATGACTGTCTCTGTGGAAAGTCTTGAAATTGCTTCATGGTTTGGGACCCATTCCTTTTTCAGACAACTACTATACAATGTACTGTTATCTTGGTTCTCCTTCCTGCCCCTTGGCTCATACCATACCGCTGTAAATGTTGTAGCTCTCCCCCCGTCATCCATGCTCATGTCAACTACTTTCGCAACCCAAAACTTCACGTTCTCATGTTCATCATTCGATGGTCGAACTGCAACAAAACAATGGACATCTATGTCTATTTGTGGCATAAACTCTCTCTTCTTGGGTCCACAATATGGACGTGGGAGCAACGATTCAAACTCATTTTCAAAGAGACCACATGCTGGATGCAAGTCATTACCAACATTTGGCCAAAATAAAGGCCGTTCTGCCTTAATATCATCTTCTCGCATTTTTGCAAGGTCCTTTATCAATTAGTAGGTCTTGCTAATTACAACAGTAGTGTGTTCCTTCCAAGAGGGCTTCCAATCAGGAAATCTCTGGAGCATTTCCTCTTTGTATGCAATAAAAGCTTTTAAGCCTTCTATTTCACCTTTGGATTTCTCGCTGAATTTCTTTATAGGAGCCCATGTTGGATGCATTTCTTTGCTCGGGATTAAAGTTAAGAGAGAGTAAGGTTCTTCAGGTTCCCATTTTGTATCAAGAGAATAGTGTTGCCATTGCATCACTGGTTTTTCATCCTTTAAGAAAAATCGAAAATAGTGTGGAGCGCTATGACCTATCAGGGCATCACCACCTTTTTGTATGAAAGGTAGAATAAAGCTCTTCCAATCATACATACTCTCAACCGTTGAGCATATTGTTCCTTCCTTACGGCCACCAACTTTCCTCCCACATTTTCTTATCAAGTCATCCATTGTCTCCATTTCCTTGTGTTTTAGTTCTCTTGAAACTGTGCTAAATACCTGATCGATATCCTCATGTGTGTGCCCAACCAACAAAAACCCAACTTCAATCTCATTGAAGATTCTATGAGCGATTAGCATTGAGCAAAATGCAAAGAAGAGTACATTCTTATTCTCTCGTCCGCAATTGTCTACTTGTACTCTCAAAGTTGCTGGTAGGTGATCTTTTTCTGCATGTACATTATGAATTGCCTTCATAACGGATGTTACAATTTGATTGCTAGCGTGTAGATGCAAGGAATCAATCCATATGTCTGCAAAAAACTTAAATCCGTGCACTAACACTCCACATAGATGTGTCTTTAAAAACTATTTGCCTTGTAGCTTAGGTGGAGTGTTAACGAATCGAGGTAATGTTGTTGTATTTTGATCCATACCATCTACAATAATGGACATGTACTCATTTGGGTGAGAAATAGCTTGCTCCTTCCAAAATGCATATTTTATTCTAGAATGTCGAACAAGTCCATGATGAAATTCTCTCTTTCTTTTGTAATCTTCTTTTTGTTCTGGAGATGTTGCACTCTCAAGTGCTCGCTTTAGATCATCACAGTCATTGCACTTTGACATTTTTTGCCTCTTTGGGATTTTAACATGTCCAAAGCTTTTTTTCCAAAGTATACAAAGTATGAAAAGATGCCGGTGCATGCCCTCTTTGCCTCTGTGTTTCTCCAATAGAGTTAAATACTTTTTTTTTGGTCAAACCTATCGGAAGATGCATTTCTGATAGGTGGGGTTGTGGTAAAGCATTTTCATAAATGTAATCTTTCAAAATTGCTGTTGCCGCAACCATTGAGGCTCTTGTTTTGGGCCTTCCTATGTTTCCATGAATGTTAAATTTAACTCCATACTTTGCTTTATTAGCCAAATTCCAATATGTGCCATGTGATAATCCTGTAATAATACGATATGCATTATTGCATATACTTTTTCCATTTATAAGAGGCCTTATTTGATGTCCTGAACTTCGCCTTCTCTTATCATTTACAAGAAAGCAAGACAATCTCGTGAGTAGGTATTCATTTCTTCTGCTTCCTTTCCTTTGCTAGACATGTTCTCTACAACCCCTGATGTCATGTAAGTTAATGGATTGCATACATGTATGCTTACAACATGTAGATCGCATTGCTTTTAGCATAACATCTTCATTCATTACTCTTATTCTCTTTGGTTGCTTTTCTAGATCTGCCTACACTCATTGTCTTTTCATGCATCTGTATGTCCGTTTTGGGACCTTCTGTACATTCTTATTTGGATTTGTGTAGTTCTCCTTGTAAGATTTATTTGTCACGTTGTTTTCATGAGATGTTGCATCCTTGATCTTATCACTCTGACAGTCAAATATTGAATATTCCTTTGTTGATGTCATCCTTGGTTTTGATACATTCGTCAAACCATTTGTAACATTTACAAGTTCACAATCAAAGTCAAACACCGAATAGTCCTTTGTTGATCTCACCCCTACTTTTGATACAATCATAGAACCACTTGTCACAATGGCATTAGAGTGTCCCGAATGATCTTCAAACTCATCTATTCCTGAGAGAACATCACTCATTGATGCACTTTCTATGGATTTCATAACTCCATAGTCAGTGGTGATAGAGTGTCTAGAATGGATCTTCAAACTCATCTATTCCTGAGAGAACATCGCTCATTGATGCACTTTCTATGGATTTCATAACTCCATAGTCTTGAAACTCCTCTACTCTAGAGAGAACATCACTCATTATACTATCGTGCATGATTTCCATAATTCCATAGTTACCTGCTTTGACTCCAAGAACTTTATCAGTATCCATGAAGCCATCCATGCTTGAAAATATAACACTTTTGACATCTTTGCCCAAGTTCTCAATGTGCATGAACTCATCCACCCCGGATAAGGCATCACTTGTGAAATATTTTTCTTTCTCAGTACCAATGAACTCATCGACTTCTGATAAGACGTCAGTGCTATAGTTGAGTGCATTGGAATCATCCATCTCTGAAGGAATAGAGCTTGGTACATTGGCATATTCTTTCAATTCTTTGATGTTGTAGTATACATTATGTTTATCATGAAAAACCACATGCCAAGTCTTTCCAATCTTTAAAAATTGCATGCTCCATCTCAAATCCTTACCTACCTCATAGTAGGGACCATCCAATGACATTGAGTTATCATCCATACCATCATCAGTAACTTTTTGAATTCTCATCTGCGCAAATGTCCAGTGTTCCACTTGTTCAAATCCCAAGACTTGACCTTCTGCTACATACTTATTTGCAAATGATAAGGGTGGTAGCAAGCTAAGGGTGTCCACTTCCGGACCACTTTCGGGTGAGTGTGACACCCGCTCGAGTGAAAATACAAAGATTTTGCTTCGGTCTGCAATACCTCGATCGAGGTATTAGTTCCAATGAAAATCACACATGAGGACAACCGAGCCAAGCCAATACCTCGATCGAGGTGTTGGGCTTTTTTCACTGGACCGAGCCTATACCTCGATCGACCTCGATCGAGCTTTGCTGGCAAGTCACCTATACATGCCACATCTACCTCGTTCGAGGTATTCTGACAATCCAGCTAAACCTCGATCAAGGTAATGTGGCATGTCCAGCATACCTCAATCGAGGTATGTGCCATCCAACAGGGCAGATGACATACCTCGATCGAGGTATGCTAGACCGATGACTTGGCCGCATGTCGAATACGTCAATCAAGACATGTGGCATCCGGCTGCTGCCGACATACCTCGATCGAGGTATCGTGGCATGTCAATACCTCGATCGAGGTAGATGTAACGAGATATATGGGCATGTCACAGTACCTCGATCGAGGTATTGTGGCATGTCTATACCTCGATCGAGGTAGATGTAACGAGATGTATGGGCATGTCAAGGTATCGTGGCATGTCTATACCTCGATCCGATATGTATGTTGCATGCGAAATACCTCGATCGAGGTAGGGAAACCCTAAATTTTCTTATAAAAGGAGAGCGACCCCCCTCATTCTGCATACCTCGATCGAGCTCCTCCTCATCAACCGATTTCGGATTTGCGGGACGTCGACGGAATTGCGTCAGTGACGGAGAGCGACCGACAGACATCGACGGAGATGGACGGAGCGGGAGAGTCCAGGTAGGGTTTTTTTTATGTAGCTTTTTTTTTTGCTAAAATTTAATTAAATTTTAGTTTATAGGAATAATTATAAAAATTTTCTAAATTTCAAATGCATTTTAATGTTTTTTTGAGATTTTTGAATTACGACATTTTTTATTTAAAATGTGAAAATGAAAAAAAAATTAAATTAGAGCTATTTTTATTAAATAAAAAAACGTTCATAGGAATAATTATAAAATATTTCTAAATTTCAAATGCATTTGTTTAAAATTTTTGAATTACGACATTTTTAATTTAAAATGTGAAAATGTAAAAATTATTGTTTTTTAAAATCATCTTTGAAAATAAAGAGATTAAAGTTATTTTTTAAATTAGAGCTATTTTTATTTTAAAAAAAAAGGTTTAAATTTTAGTTCACAGGAATAATTATAAAATATTTTTAAATTTGAAATGCATTTAAAAGTTTTTTTAAGATTTTTGAATTACGACATTTTTTATTTAAAATGTAAAAATGTAAAAATTCTGTTTTTAAAATCATCTTTGAAAAAAAAGAGATTAAAGTTATTTTTTAACTTAGAGCTATTTTTAATTAAATAAAAAAACGTTTAAATTTTAGTTCACAGGAATAATTATAAAATATTTTTAAATTTGAAATGCATTTTAAAGTTTTTTTTAAATTTTTGAATTACGACATTTTTAATTCAAAATGTGAAAATGTAAAAATTATGTTTTTTAAAATCATCTTTGAAAAAAAAGAGATTAAAGTTATTTTTTAAATAAAAAACGTTTAAATCTTAGTTTATAGGAATAATTATAAAATATTTCTAAAATTGAAATGCATTTTAAAGTTTTTTTAAATTATTTTTGGAATTACGTAATTTTTTATTTAAAATGTGAAAATGTAAATATTTTGTTTTTAAAATCATCTTTAAAAAAAAAGAGATTAAAGTTATTTTTTAAATTAGTGCTATTTTTATTTAAATAAAGAAACGTTAAAATTTTAGTTTATAGGAATAATTATAAAATATTTCTAAAATTGAAATGCATTTTAAAGTTTTTTTAATTATTTTTGGAATTACATAATTTTTTATTTAAAGCCTGAAAATGTATATATTTTGTTTTTTGAAATCATCTTTTAAAAAAAAGAGATTAAAGATATTTTTTTTATTAGTGTTATTTATATTTAAATAAAAAAACGTTTAAATTTTATTTTTAAAAATGATCTTTTAAAAAAAAGAAAATAAGAGTTTAAGTTAGTGAAGTTTGTATTTAAATGTCAAAAAGTATATAATTTGTTTTTAAAAATAATCTATTTAAAAAATTTTATAAGTGAAGTTTACAAATTACTGAAGTTTTGAATTTAATATAACGTTTCAATTTTGTTTTTAGAAATCATGTATCAAGAACAAGAAAATAAGAATTTTGTTAAAATAAGAAAATCATGTATTAAAAACAAGAAAACAAGAACACAAGAACAAGAAAAAGAGAGATTAAAGTAGGTATTATGCTATTTTTGAAATTGGTGCTATTTTTATTTAAATAAAAAAACGTTTAAATTTTAGTCTTCAAAACCATCTTTTAAAAAATCATCTTTTATGTGGAATATTATAGATTATATAGTTGATTAAGAGTTGTTTCATAATTTAGGTAGAGTAAGTAGGCTGTATAAAACACCACATGGGCATTATCCCTAAAACACCACACCACATGGGCAAAGACCCCAACACTAGAGTGGTTAGATGCATAAGCATATGGCTAATTGGATCTTCTAAATGCACCAGCGCATCGAAAACATATACGTAATTTATGATTGTCCAAAGGTCTCCTCTCTCCCCAAGCATGGGAACCAAGTGATGATCTATAGGAATGGCCACTAGTTGAGGTGGATTGCCCAACCAAAATAGATAATATTGAAAAGGCTTAATTATTTTCTCAAAGTTCTCGCTTTAAAAGGTCTGTAGTGTCAACCCACTCTCTTTTTTAATGTGTAGTCCGAGAAATACTAGATGTGCCTTGCTTGTGTATCGTTCAAAGTAATGTATTAGGTATCCTTCTATCTCCTCCATATCTATTGCAAACCCAAGGCAGTAAAGCATTCAAAGAAGGTCTTATTAACCAAACCTCTCCACTATCTGTCCTTAGTATAGGGGCCATAAGTGCACATCTCCATTGCATGACCCGCCACATGGTGGCATGATTAGTGTGCCCTGTATGCTTTGCTGACATTGATGTGGCCACATACAGAGGACTAGGCATGGATGATCTATATCCTGGTCATCGTCAGGCCATTGATCCATTCGCCCACATAGTCTTGACAGAGCACTACAGGGAGGAGGCACAGAGAGCGTTGCTGATGCAGGAGGGTGCTGATACATCGGTGGTTGCAGCGTGCATTCCACGACGCTTTTCATATGGTGATTTCATGCCAAGTGAAGAGGCACCAGCAGAGGAGGCACGCCAGATTGAGCAAGAGGCAGAGCTGCAGACATCATTGCAGCAGTGGGTGGAGCAGCAGCTTAGGCGGGGCCGAGACCAGCGTCTTCTACATGTAGAGACGATTACTCGCATTGGATTTGAGGCACGAGTATTCGCAGATGCACGGCTATGGGAGCTGAGACGTGCATACATAGAGGAGGTGAGGGAGGCAGAGATGGCAGCAGTGGTGCATGCAGCATGACCTCCTCTTCATCAGGATGAGGCTGGCCCATCTCATGCAGGTGATGAGGCTGGCCCACATCTGAGCCGGCTTTGCCTGAGGGCACACAGCGGATGGTTGGGCAGCGGGTCATACAGGAGCCACGTCAGCATTCCATTAGAGGATCATATGTGGAGTTATCAGATTCTGATTCAGGATGATTGTTTAGGCTTCACACGTTTCTTGTATAGGGATGCACTTCTGCAGCATGATGATGATGATGTACAGATTCATTTTGGTACTTTCATGATATTGTTCTTACTTTTATGATGTATGAGCATTTTCGTACTTTCATGATGTTCTTCACACTTTGTTTATCTCAGTTTATAGTTTGTTTAAATGTAACATAAACATTTAAAATTAGGAGTATGATTTTTGAATTTCGAATATCTCAATTCACACATCTAATACATAAGGTATTTAAAAAAGAATGCCATGTGAAGTAATTGTAAACATCAAGCATTGAAAAAGTGTTCAAGTTCCAACTTTATCATTTTGAATATCATATTGAATTTCGTATATATCAATGGTTGCAATTATTACACTAAACCTAAGAGCCGTGCGAAGTTTCATCCCCATGTGCGCATTTAAAATTAAGAGTATGATTTTGAATTTCAAATATCTCAATTCACACATCTAATACATAATGTATTTTAAAAATAATGCCATGTGTCGTAATTGTAAACATTAAGCATTGAAAAGGTGCTTGCAAAAATGTACGCATTATACCTTCCACGTGGCGCATACCAAATCAGTTGGAGACCAAATCTTGGTTGGATGTATGTCTAGGGTAGCCTAAGAGCCGTGTGAAGTTTCATCCCCAACAGGGTTTAGGATTTAGGGTTCAGGGTTTAGGGTTTATTCGTGCTAGTAGGGATTGTAAAAATGTATGCATTATACCTTCCACGTGGCGCAAACCAGATCAGTTGGAGACCAAATCTTGCGTGGATGTACGTCTAGGGTAGCCTAAGAGCCGTGTGAAGTTTCATCCCCAACAGGGTTTAGGATTTAGGGTTCAGGGTTTAGGGTTTAGGGTTTAGTCGTGCTAGTAGGGATTGTAAAAATGTATGCATTATACCTTCCACGTGGCGCATACCAGATCAGTTGGAGACCAAATCTTACGTGGATG
This sequence comes from Dipteris shenzhenensis, assembly GCF_047967505.1. Classification (NCBI taxonomy): domain Eukaryota; kingdom Viridiplantae; phylum Streptophyta; class Polypodiopsida; order Gleicheniales; family Dipteridaceae; genus Dipteris; species Dipteris shenzhenensis. The sequence continues at coordinate 28,977,282 of NC_141624.1, read as the reverse complement.
TAAATCTAGGGTAGCCTAAGAGCCGTGTGAAGTTTCATCCCCAACAGGGTTTAGGATTTAGGGTTCAGGATTTAGGGTTTAGGGTTTAGTCGTGCTAGTAGGGATTGTAAAAATGTATGCATTATACCTTCCACATGGCGCATACCAAATCAGTTGGAGACCAAATCTTGCATGGATGTACGTCTAGCGTAGCCTAAGAGCCGTGTGAAGTTTCATCCCCAACAGGGTTTAGGATTTAGGGTTCAGGGTTTAGGGTTTAGGGTTTAGTCGTGCTAGTAGGGATTGTAAAAATGTATGCATTATACCTTCCACGTGGCACATACCAAATCAGTTGGAGACCAAATCTTGCATGGATGTACGTCTAGGGTAGCCTAAGAGCCGTGTGAAGTTTCATTCCCAACAGGGTTTAGGATTTAGGGTTCAGGGTTTAGGGTTTAGCGTTTAGTGGTGCTAGTAGGGATTGTAAAAATGTACGCATTATACCTTCCACGTGGCGCATACCAAATCAGTTGGAGACCAAATCTTGGTTGGATGTATGTCTAGCGTAGCCTAAGAGCCGTGTGAAGTTTCATCCCCAACAGGGTTTAGGATTTAGGGTTCAGGGTTCACGGTTTAGGGTTTATTCGTGCTAGTAGGGATTGTAAAAATGTATGCATTATACCTTCCACGTGGCGCAAACCAGATCAGTTGGAGACCAAATCTTGCGTGGATGTACATCTAGGGTAGCCTAAGAGCCATGTGAAGTTTCATCCCCAACAGGGTTTAGGATTTAGGGTTCAGGGTTTAGGGTTTAGGGTTTAGTCGTGCTAGTAGGGATTGTAAAAATGTACGCATGATACCTTCCACGTGGCATATACCAAATCAGTTGGAGACCAAATCTTGTGTGGATGTACATCTAGGGTAGCCTAAGAGCCGTGTGAAGTTTCATCCCCAACAGGGTTTAGGATTTAGGGTTTAGGGTTTAGTCGTGTTAGTAGGGATTGTAAAAATGTACGTATTATACCTTCCACATGGCGCATAACAAATCAGTTGGAGACCAAATCTTGCGTGGATGTACGTCTAGGGTAGCATAAGAGCCGTGTGAAGTTTCATCCCCAACAGGGTTTAGGATTTAGGGTTCAGGCTTTAGGGTTTAGGGTTTAGTCGTGCTAATAGGGATTGTAAAAATGTATGCATTATACCTTCTACATGGTGCAAACCAAATCAGTTGGAGACCAAATCTTGTGTGGATGTATTTCTAAGGTAGCCTAAGAGCCGTGTGAAGTTTTGTCCCCAACAGGATTTAGGATTTAGGGTTCAGGGTTTAGGGTTTAGGGTTTAGTCGTGCTAGTAGGGATTGTAAAAATGTACGCATTATACCTTCCACGTGGCGCATACCAAATCAGTTGGAGACCAAATCTTGGTTGGATGTATGTCTAGCGTAGCCTAAGAGCCGTGTGAAGTTTCATCCCCAACAGGGTTTAGGATTTAGGGTTCAGGGTTCACGGTTTAGGGTTTATTCGTGCTAGTAGGGATTGTAAAAATGTATGCATTATACCTTCCACGTGGCGCAAACCAGATCAGTTGGAGACCAAATCTTGCGTGGATGTACATCTAGGGTAGCCTAAGAGCCGTGTGAAGTTTCATCCCCAACAGGGTTTAGGATTTAGGGTTTAGGGTTTAGGGTTTAGGGTTTAGTCGTGCTAGTAGGGATTGTAAAAATGTACGCATGATACCTTCCACGTGGCATATACCAAATCAGTTGGAGACCAAATCTTGTGTGGATGTACATCTAGGGTAGCCTAAGAGCCGTGTGAAGTTTCATCCCCAACAGGGTTTAGGATTTAGGGTTCAGGATTTAGGGTTTAGGGTTTAGTCGTGCTAGTAGGGATTGTAAAAATGTACGTATTATACCTTCCACATGGCGCATAACAAATCAGTTGGAGACCAAATCTTGCGTGGATGTACGTCTAGGGTAGCATAAGAGCCGTGTGAAGTTTCATCCCCAACAGGGTTTAGGATTTAGGGTTCAGGCTTTAGGGTTTAGGGTTTAGTCGTGCTAATAGGGATTGTAAAAATGTATGCATTATACCTTCTACATGGTGCAAACCAAATCAGTTGGAGACCAAATCTTGTGTGGATGTATTTCTAAGGTAGCCTAAGAGCCGTGTGAAGTTTTGTCCCCAACAGGATTTAGGATTTAGGGTTCAGGGTTTAGGGTTTAGGGTTTAGTCGTGCTAGTAGGGATTGTAAAAATGTACGCATTTGTCCTTCCACGTGGCGCATACCAAATTAGTTGGAGACCAAATCTTGCGTGGATGTACGTCCAGGGTAGCCTAAGAGCCGTGTGAAGTTTCATCCCCAACAGATAAGTCCACGTGCATATTTCATTAGTACGTGCGCCATTTTTCATACGTAGTCGTGCTAGTAGGGATTGTAAAAATGTATGCATTTGTCCTTCCACGTGACGCATACCAAATCAGTTGGGCACCAAATCTTGCATGGATGTACGTCTACCGCAACCTAAGAGCCGTGCAGAGCGTGCAAAGTTTAATCTCCAACAGATAAGTCCACATGCATATTTCGTTAGTACGTGCGCCATTTTTCACACATAGTCGTGCTAGTAGGGATTGTAAAAATGTATGCATTATACCTTCCACGTGGCGCAAACCAAATTAGTTGGAGACCAAATCTTGCATGGATGTACGTCTAGGGTAGCCTAAGAGCCGTGTGAAGTTTCATCCCCAACAGATAAGTCCACATGCATATTTCATTAGTATGTGTGCCATTTTTCATACGTAGTCGTGCTAGTAGGGATTGTAAAAATGTACACATTTGTCCTTCTACATGGCGCATACCAAATCAGTTGGGCACCAAATCTTGCATGGATGTACATCTATGGTAGCCTAAGAGCCGTGCAAAGTTTAATCTCTAACAGATAAGTCCACATGCATATTTTGTTAGTACGTGCGCCATTTTTCACACATAGTCATGCTGGTAGGGATTGTAAAAATGTACGCATTATACCTTCCACGTGGCGCATACCAAATCATTTGGAGACCAAATCTTGCATGGATGTATGTCTAGGGTGGCCTAAGAGTCGTGCGAAGTTTCATTCCCAACAGATAAGTCCACACGCGTATTTTGTTAGTACATGCGCCATAGCTTTGCCGCAGTCGTGCTAGTAGGGATTGTAAAAATGTACGCATTGTACCTTCCACGTGGCACATACCAAATCAGTTCAGACCAAATCTCGCGTGGATGTATGTCTAGGGTGGCCTAAGAGTCATGCGAAGTTCCATCCCCAACAAGTAAGTCCACACGCGTATTTCGTTAGTACGTGCACGAATTTTCTTAGTCACGTTTAAAATGTCCTAAAGCACAAAACAAATTACAACATTACTACTAATAAACAATTTTTTGTTTTACAAACACAACAAACCCCATTGAGAAGACATCGGACATCATGTATAAAATAGAATCTAATACAATGATGTGTATGAATGTGTATACAGCCATCATAGTGAAATACAAAATATGAGTCCATGAAAATTACAATGGTACGGTCACATAGTGAGCCTATACATATCGAATACAAAAAAGTGTAATCAACTAGTGATACCCAATAAAAATCAATCTGATCAACTGATGATCCCAAAAAATATATGTAATGTGCTACTCCTCAGGATCAGCTCTCATGCCAATAGTTACAAGTATGCTCTCGTGATCCGCCACTGCAAGGCACCATCGTGGAGTGGACGTCGCCTTGCGAGTGCGAACACGACTCAAAGTAATCTTGATCCCAACAACAAGATGAGAATACATGTATGCCTCCTGATCTGCCATGTACTCCTGGAACTCAATATAGCGACCACGCCTTTGTATCTGCTGAAAATAGTGGCCACCTACGATCATGCTATGAGCATTGAAGTGCATCCCATGCCCATCCACTGTATCCTCATTCAGCACACTCTTCAGCATAGAGCATCACAACAAGTAATAATCCACACCCTCCTCATTGCCCTCCGAAGCAATAACCGCGAAGATATCACCAATATGCAAAATATCTGTAAGCTGGCCATAATCTCTAGAGGAACTGAATCCCGCATCCTGATCATCATGTACCTCCTCCCAAGGCTGGAAGGGAGAAAGCACTCGCCGTACCCATGGATCGGCCCATGGTATCATGGAGCACCCTTCCCAATCATCATCAATGCATGCAGAGCAAAAACATGCAAACCGTCGAGAAAAGATCATGGGGTGAGACTCACCTACGCTCCTGATGGAATGGAAATCAAGAGTGCTAGGCACAGAACGACAATCAAAAGGCCTAGACCGATCAAGACTCCCAATGTCCAGGCACCAAAAATACCGGCTCACCACCCTATCATCATGCGACTGAAATGAGGAGGTAGCACTAGTGGATAAGTGCTGGCTGCACCACCGCACCACATCATGTGCATCCTTGAAGCGATCGGCACTGTGACGCAACTGGTATCGATGCAAAGCACGCTTCACGCAAGCACCTGCACCATCGTGCTCTCCCTTACCGTGCCCTGTCTCGAAGTAGCTCCATGTGATCGGAATGCCTGTCTCACGGTGCCATCTGCAGAACCAATAAAACTGTCTAGCGGATTTGAACTGACCACTGCAGCCGTCTGACTAGATCCAGTGCCGCTGCCATGTGACACCATGATCCCTCAAGAAACTATCATGCAAAGTGAAGCAATGCTGCACAAAATGGGCATCATGCGATCGATCATCACTAATGTAGAAGTGATACTCTCGCACAATGACGTGTGAGTCCATGGTGCTATCAATGCCATCCACATGAGCCTGTGCATGACGATAGCTAATGTGCACAAATATAGCAACCTGCAATATGGCATTGAAAAAAAATATGACTATTGAAATAATTCAATATAATGAGGCGGGGAAAAAATCAATACTCAATTACACGTCACCTGTTCGGAGAAATAATACTCCGATTGGATCTCATGCTATGGTGCAAAGGTGTAATTCTCCACAAAGTCCACCATTGAGACAACCACCCCTATAGGAAATGTCCTCAAACATGCACGAAACTGACGATCCTCCCATTTCACAGTGTGCGAGTGGCGTATGTAGCGGTACAGCTTCCCTCGAAAACTATCAATGAATACAACACATGTTGTCTCCTTCCCCACAAGCTGCAACCTCCTCGACTGTGCACCACCATCTAATGTCAAGGTACAGTACTCATACTGTTGCCAACGAACCATCTGCACATCACAAGTATCTAGTGCAACTCGTGGCACTCTAGCAAAGTCACCACACAAAGTACACGTGCCTTCCACACAATCAAGGGAGTGGAATAAAGCATCACCATCTCGTGTACACAATATGGAATGAATGAAGTCGCGAGGGCTAGTAGGAACCACTCCCCTATGACCATCAAGGGAACGGAATACGTCATACATCAATCCAAAATCCACATGGTAGCGACAACAGCATGTGTCACACTCCTGAGAGCATCGCACAAACCATGGCCTGCATCGCTCAAATGACCTCTGCCCAATCTTGAACTCCGGGTGCCCCTCTACAAACTGAGTGTACAACTCAGTCTGAGTACACTCCAAAAAACATGCACCATGCTCAATGTACACACCGCGTGACACCCTCTTCCACAATGCCTTCTTGAACACCGGGGATGCTCTGCAATGCTCCTCCCAAAACTGTTGTATGAAGGACCTAGTGGAATCATCCAACAATCGATCGCTGCGAGGTGCATGACCACTCGAAGCCCAAAGAGCATCAGTCTCACTATCCTCTAGACTCTGCCTCCTAATGATGCCTGCTCGCAATGTGTGCGGTGCAATCTGAAGAAGACGTGAAGCGGTATGCACATGGCCTATCATATGAGGCCTACTAATGGCAGCCACAATAGCACGACGTGCTGCCAAGGCATCACTGGAGTTCCTATGCTTAATAGAAGCATAGGAACATTGAACACTGCTAAGGACCTCACTAGATACAACCCTATCTCTACGTGCACCAAGACAGTTACAAGAATCCCATATCCACATTGTGTAATTCAATTCTTACAGCCAACCGCATTTTAATTACAATTCCAAATAAAACATTACAACTCCAAAACGCAATAAAATTGAAAGCTCAAAAAGTGCTTGTATATACATATAGCACGAAGCTAAGCCATGTCAGTGGCTTCAAGTACAAAAAATAAGAGGAGTGTATATACAAGAGGCACAAAGCCAAGCCAGTGGCTTTAAGTACAAAAAAGAGTAGCTAGCACTACTTATACGACTAATCTATGTTCTCTAGGTCCTCGCTCCCTTCCACGCTCCATTCTGCGCTCCCTTCTGCGCCTCCTTCCTCCTCTTCCTCATCGTCTTGTGCACGGGCCTGTAAACAAGGGACAACATATATCAATGTATGAAAAATCAAATCTTTACTTATAATTTTGGCATTATTTAATTACTTTCAAATACCTGGGGGGCCGTTCCAGTAGCTCGGGTATACTGCTCCTCAGTAATCAACCCGTCATCATAGAAGTGTGTCCATGTATCTCCTTTGTGATGGTGGCGGTGGTAGGCTGTCTCCACTGGAGTAGGGTATCTGCCCACGATCTCAAGTTGCATGACTGCGACACACTTTGCGGAGGGATTAGTACAAAGAAACAACCAACCTCCTAATAAACTACATAAGCAATATAATTTGAGTTAGACACGCTCGTAATTCCTCTACTAAAGCAATGCCTATAAACGCACCCGCTATTTTGCGCGTCTACCAAGCGCGTCTATAGTTGCTTTGTGTTGTTGTGTTGGTAGAGTGTAGCATACACAACATACACAGTATTCTGTAAAATTAAAAAAAATAAAAAATAAAACGCGTCTATCAGTGCATTTAAAAATGCGTTTATATGCATGTCTATCTGTTCGACTTGCATCTATATGTGCGTCTATAAACGCATTTATAAGCGCATCTATTTATGTGTTTAATTGCGTGTCTATACGCGCATGTGTCTGATATATAGACGCACAATTAGACGCGGGTCTCCATACGTGAAAATAGACGCGCAAATAGACGCGCCCGTAAGTTTTTTATTTAGTTCATGAAACGTGTCTGTGCGCACCTCTATGTGTGCTTTGTCTTGTTGTGCAAGTCAGGGTGATCAATCTGTTAGAGTTAGCTCAAATGTCCACCTCTCATGTAACCCACCAATATTCTGTGTACCCAATGTTGTAAGGCCCCCATATGAGGAGAAGCCATGATGGGTATCGGATATTGGGAGGGATCCCCAGTTTAGACACTGGAAGGGGTCTTAGAGTAGACCAGATGGTTATGAGACGGCTTAGGAGCCAAGAGTAGATACCCATCTGCACAAAGGGGGGGTTCGGGGGGGTGATAGCCCCCTTGATAGCAGGGGGTCCGGGGGGCGCAGGCCCCCGGTGGGGGTCTGGGGGCAAAGCCCCCAGCGGCAGGGTCGGTTGGTCTTTCAGGCCGACTGTCTATTAGGCCGACTGCCTATTACAAGGCCGACCGTCAACCACTCACACTATATAAGTGGCCACCCCCTATCATCATATCACCAGTTCTTCACGCTCATAGTCCTCCGTCCAGCATCTGTCTAGATCACCATCGAAGCTCTGTCTGTAGAGCGCACGGGTGGACAGCCAACCATCAGTTGTATCAGCAGTTTGGTATATCAGAATTTTTGTATTCTCTCCAGCTTTCCATCGTGTACTTGCGTTTTGTTGTTATCTTCCGCTGCGTACTATTTTCTTACACAATCAAGGACGTGAGAAGAGAAGACTGCGCAGCTGGCATGAGGTCACAAAAAAAAGACTGCACAATCTTGCTAGTACGACGACGGATAGTGGACTTCGGCAAGTCACGTCGTGAAGCAACACTGCTGTTGTAAGGTGGGGCAAGGGGATCAATGGGAGATGGTAGGGTGGACGGGGGAAGGGAGGCGCCAAGCGGAGCGGGGGGAGGGGGAGGGGGAGGGGGAGGGGGAGGGGGAGGGTGGAGGGGGAAGAGGTAGAGGTGGAGGCCAAAATGTAGGTGGCTAGGGGAAGGGCAGAGGCTAGAGGTAGGGGAGCGGATGAGGATGGGGGGACAATGGAGGTGGGGGTGGGGGTGGAGGTGGGGGTGGAGGTGGGATGTAGAGGTAGAGCTGGAGGTGGATCAGTGGTGGCAGCACGAGCTCGAGCTCTAGAGGCTCTCTTGAGCTCACGAGCCTTCCGCTTGCGCTCCTCGTCAATGAGATTTGGGAGGGGGTTCCTACATCTTTCACGTCTGTTAGCTCTACGGCTTTGAGAACCCATTCTCAATGAAAGTAGGATGGAAGGTGTGACAAAGTGATGAGGAGGCAAGAATGGCTAAGAATGGGTGAAATGAACCAAAACGTGGTGTCTTATAGAGAGCCTCAACTCATCCACTAGATTGCTCTTAGATTGCTCTTCATTATTATTGGTGGAGAGGTGCTAAGATTGAAACTAATTGGCTAAGTTTTGGTGCTAAGATTGAAACTAATTGGCTAAGTTTTGTACCTTCAAATACCTCGATCGAGGTCTGCTATGCCCAGAGCCCAGATCATATACCTCGATCAGACCATATACCTCGATCGAGGTATTCAATGCATTATGCATGTATAAACCTCGATCGAGGTATCCCTAGATGTCCTCGGTCATATACCTCGATCGAGGTATTGTATGCCTCACGCAGGTCATATACCTCGATCGAGGTATTCTATGCCTCGCACATCGTCATGTGTATACATCTGGCTGATGTGGCACCATGCATGGTCATGATGTGGTAATATAGTCTCTTCCATGCCATTGAAAGGTGATGTGGCATGATGAGTTGGCATTCATGAGGTGGTAGATTGACATGGCAAATTGAGGTGGAGGGATTGGTGATGTGGCAAGGTTGAGGAGGTATGCCAAGGTGGCATTGTGTGATCACATGGCTCATGATGTGGAATGATGAGGTGGCACATGTGGCAGCACGTGTGGCAATGTAAGGTGACATGGCAAGGAGTGATGTCACATCTCCTTGATGAGATGGCACCACGTGGTCTAACAACATGGCATGGTTTTGATGACTCAGCCTTCCGCGTGGGCAGCATGCAGACTCCAAAGGCTTGCCACTAGGGTCGGTGATGCTCCTAGCCTACCTCACCAAGCCTAATACCAAGCCTACCTTGTCTTGGTATTAGGCTTGGGTGGCCCTTTTTCCCCCACAAAAGGGAGATTTCACCGTTGGAGGCGATATCGTATGTTTCCCTTACTCAAATTTAAGCAAAATTTTTTCCTCTTATTCATCATGCAGAGGACTAAAAATATTGACATTTTTGAAATGTTTGGTCATGTTTGAGAATTACTAGATTTATTTTTAATATTCTTTATTGATCCTCTAAGGAGTAAAAGTAAAAATTAAACTTCAAGCTTCCTAAATCTAACCGTTGGATTTGGGATTTGATGATTCAACCACACACCCTTATGTGCCTACTAACCTTCCACCGAATTGGATTTGCTTAATTTTGAAAATACTTAAAAAATGTGGTGTGCTACTAAAATGCATTATTTTATGACTTTATTTATTATAAATAATTATTTATAATTAGATAAATCATTCAAAAAATTACCAATAAATCAAGTTAAGCTCTACATAATGCAAAGAGACCACTTACAAAGTTTCAATAACATTTAATCTAAAATGAGTGAGAAATTTAGAATTTAATATGACACTCTCTGTTCGTGACAAACGTGTGACCACCCTGGAACCATGCCGTGTGACACAAAGAAATTTTTTGTGTGTGCATCGAATTTTCGATCAGACTATACGATTGTGTGCACAATACAAGTGTGATGTTGTGTCAGAAGACTTCAAAGACTAGATCCATAGGGAAGTAGGTGAGATTTGCATTTTTGTGTGCTAAAAAGCTTGTTTTTCCACCTCCTAAGGATTGGGAAGTGAACAAAAAGTGGACACCCTTAGCTTGCTACTTCCCATAACATTTGTAAAATATCTCCCACTCTAAAATCCAAAGATATGCACTTTGTATTCCTGATGACATGTGTTGGATAAGTCTCATCTCTGTCCCATGCAATAAATGCTTTGTTGGAAGTATTATAGGGCATAACATCTCCAAGGATTTCCATATCCCCACACTTATGCTTTAGCTCAACATGTGCACTAAGAATCCTTGATACGATAACTGCCACCTTATCTTCGCCAAGTCTTCTAAAGTGACAAATAGAATTTGGATCACTTTCATGGATTGTAGCAAATGCAACTACTTCTCTTTTGCAACATAAAATCACCTCCATCCTCGGAATCAATTTTGTAGCCATCTCCTTTGTGAGTTTCCTTTGCAAACAAGCTGTAACAACCATTATAAAATTAGTCTCTTCTCAATAATCTACTTTATTAATAATTTAAAAATCTAGAACTTGTTTGAAAATTTATTTAGACACTAACCAATAACAACTGTAAACCAATAACAACCCTAAACCCTAAACCCTAAATCGTAAACCAAAACAACCCTAAACCCTAAACCCTCAACCTTCAGCCCTAACCAATAACAACCCTAAACCCTAAACCCTAACTCCCAAACCCTAAACCCTAAACCCTTAACCCCAAACCCTAAACCCTAAACCCTAACCCCCAAACCCTAAACCCTAACTCCCAAACCCTAAACCCTAAACCCTAACTCCTAAACCCTAAACCCTAAACCCTAAACCCTTAACCCTAACCCCCAAACCCTAAACCCTAAACCCTAACCCCCAAACCCTAAACCCTATCTCCCAAACCCTAAACCCTAAACCCTTAACCCTAACCCCCAAACCCTAGACCCTAACTCTCAAACCCTAAACCCTAAACCCTAAACCCTAACTCCCAAACCTTAAACCCTAAACCCTAAACCCCAAACCCTAAACCCTAAACCTTAAACCCTAACTCTCTAACCCTTAGCCCTAACCCCCAAACCCTAAACCCTAAACCCTAACCCCCAAACCCTAAATCCTAAACCCTACCCCCCAAACCCTAAACCCTAAACCCTACCCCCTAAACCCAAACCACCAAACTATAAACCCTAACCCCCAAACCCTGAACCCTAAACCCTAACCCTCAAACCTTGAACCCTAAACCCTGACTCCCAAACCTTAAACCCTAAACCCTAAACCTACCCCCAAACCCTAAATCCAAACCACCAAACCCTAAACCCTAACTCATAAACCCTAAACCCTAACCCTATCTCACAAACCCTAATTCCTAACTGACAAACCCTAACTCACCAAACCCCAAATCCTAAACCTAAACCACGAAATCCTAAACCTTAAATCCTATGAGTGTTTTCAGTAATATCATTTATTTAAGTAATAGTTTTAATTAGAATTCATAAGTAATAGTGGAATTGATAATTGGGAGGGTGGTAGTGGGAGAAAGGGAGAGTGGGAAAGTGGAGAAAGGGAGTGTGGGAGGGTGGTAGTGGGAGAAAGGGAGAGTGGGAGAGGGAGTGGGAATGGGGGCGGGAGGATGGGAGTGGGAGTGGGAATGGGGGAGGTCGGGGTGGGGGTGGGAGAATGGGAGTGGGAGTGGGAGAGGGAGTGGGAATGGGGGAGGTGGGGTTGGGGTGAGGGTGGGAGGATGGGAGTGGGAGTGGGAGGGGTGGGGAGTGGGAGTGGGAGGATGGGAGTGGGAGAGGGAGTGGGAATGGGGGAGGTGGGGGTGGAAGTGGGAGGGGTGAGGTGGGAGGATGGGAGTGGGAATGGGGGAGGTGGGGGTGGAAGTGGGAGGAGTGGGGTGGGAGGATGGGGGAGGGAGTGGGAATGGGGGAGGTGGGGGGGTGGGAAAATGGGAGTGGGAGTGGGAGAGGGAGTGGGAATGGGGGAGGTGGGGGGGTGGGAAAATGGGAGTGGGAGTGGGAGAGGGAGTGGGAGGATGGGAGTGGGAGGGGTGAGGTGGAAGGATAAGGGTGGGAGAATGGGAGTGGGAGTGGGAATGGGGGGGGGAGGGGTGGGGGTGGGAGGATGGGAGTGGGAGTGAGAGGTGGAGGTGGGAGGATGGGAGTGGGTGGGAGAATGGGAGTGGGAGTGGGAGTGGGAATGGGGGAGGTGGGGGTGGGGTGAGGGTGGGAGTGGGAGGGGTGGGGTGGGAGGATGGGAGTGGGAGAGGGAGTGGGAATGGGGAAGGTGAAAGAATGGGCGTGGGCATGGGAGTGGGAATGGGGGAGGTGGGGTGGGAGGATGGGGTTGGGAGTGAGAATGGGGTGGGAGGATGGGAGTGGGTGGGAGAGAGAGAAGATAATCTAATAGAGAGGCCAATGGGAGAGGAGATAATGTTATAGAAGGACCAATGAGAGAGAAGCACTCAAACCCCTAGTTTTTCTTATATATACTCTCCTTCTCTCATTGTTTCTCTCATTTCAACAAGGAAGAGCAAGAGGAGAAGCAAAAAGAGGAGGAAGAGCAAAAGCAAGCACAAGCATAGATCTCAACTTTTTTCCAGGTACTTTTTTTAAAATTTGTATTCTTTGAAATTTTATTATAGAGAGAGAAAAGTGAAGGAAAGACTTTTAGAGAGGGATTATAAGAGAGAGAGTCTTGCTGCCTCGGCAGCAAAAGAGAGAGAGAGAGAAAGAGAGAGGGAGAGAGAGGAGAGAAGGGGGGGGAAAGAGAGGGGAGAGCAAGGGGGGGGGGAGAGAAGGGGGGGGAGGAAGAGAGGGGAGAGAGGGGGGAAGCCGCTGCCCGTGGCAGCGTGAGAGAGAGGGGGGGGAGAGAGAGAGAGAGGGGGGGGAGGCCGCTGTCGCGGCAACGAAGAGAGGGGGGGAGAGGGGGGGGGGAGGGGAAAGGGGAGGGGAGGGGAGAGATAGAGGGGGGGGGCTGCTGCCGCGACAACGAGAAAGAAGGGGGGGGAGAGAGAGAAGGGGGGGCGCGGCAGCGAGAGAGAGGGGGGCCGCTGCCGCGGCAGCGAGAGAGAAGGGGGGGCGAGAGAGAAGGGGGGGGGAAGAGAGGGGAGAGAAAGGGGAGGGGAGAGAAGGGGGCGGAAGAGAGGCGAGAGAGGGGGGAAGCCGCTGCCCGCGGCAGCGCGAGAGAGAGGGGGGAGAGAGAGAGAGGGGGGAGGCCGCTGCCGCGGCAGCGGAGAGAGGGGGGGAGAGGGAGGGGGGGGGAGAGGGAGGGGAGGGGAGGGGAGAGAGAGAGAGGGGGGGCCGCTGCCGCGGTAGCAAGAAAAGGGGGGGAGAGAGAGAAGGGGGGGCACGGCAGTGAGAGAGAGGGGGGGAGAGAGAGGGGGGGCTGCTGTCGCGGCAACAAGAGAGAAGGGGGGGTGAGAGAGAAGGGGGGGCGCGGCAGCGAGAGAGAGGGGGGCCGCTGTCGTGGCAGCGAGAGAGAGGGGGGAGAGAGAGAAGGGGGGGGAGAGAGAGGGGGGGGAGGCCGCTGCCACGGCAACGGAGAGAGGGGGTGAGAGGGAGGGGGGGGAGAGGGAGGGGAGGGGAGGGGAGAGAGAGAGGGGGGGCCGCTGCCGCAGCAACGAGAGAGGAGGGGGGGGAGAGAGAAGGGGGGTGCAACAACGAGAGAGAGGGGGAGGGAGAGAGAGAGATGGGGGCCGCTGTCGCGGTAGCGAGAGAGGAGGGGGGGAGAGAGAAGGGGGGGCGCGGCAACGAGAGAGAGGGGGTGGGAGAGAGAGAGAGGGGGGGCCGTTGCCGTGGACTCATCAGACTCTATTCAGTTGTAAAACATGTAGAAAGAAACATGAGTCCTTGAAGATTTTTATCTTGTTTGTATTGATTAATGATAGTGTTTTTTAAACTTATGTTAAATGTTACAATACATTAGGATATTTTATGATATTTATTCATTACAATACATTAGGTTTTACTTTTTTGAAAGTCTAATTTATTATGTACAATAAATATCTTATGATCAATGAGAATCTAATAATTATATCATTCTTATGTTCCATCACTTTATTTTATAGATTTCAATGTACTCAAAATCTATTATTTATTATGTACAATAAATATCTTATGATGAGAATCTAATAATTATATCATTCTTACGTTCCATCACTTTATTTTATAGATTTCAATGTACTCAAAATCTATCATCTCACATGTCTCGCATTACGGTCTTGCATCAGCAAGTCTAACTTATATTATATTAAAAGAATATCTCATGATGAGATTCTAATAATTACTAACTTATATTATATTAAAAGAATACCTCATGATGAGATTCTAATAATTATATCATTCTTCTGTTCCATTATTTTATTTTATAGATTTCAACGTACTATCACTATCTTACATGTCTCAAATGTCTCCCATTACGGTCTTGCATCCCATTATTTTATTTTATAGATCTCAATGTACTCACTATCTTACATGTCTCGCATGTCTCGCATTACGGTCTTGCATCTAGTCATCTCAGCCTCTACCAATTCTTTATTCTAAATCTTTCATCCCACATTATGAGTCTGTAGTTCTATAAATCCCCTAGTAGTCGTTCATCTTCTATATCTCACGCGCAGCAAACACTTCTTCCACTTTGCTCTTCTTACCTTACTCCTCTCCTCAAGCTTGCTCCTTCCATCTTGCCCGCAGCCTTGCCTCCTCTTCTCAAGCATACTCCTTTCATCTTGCCTTACCTCCTCTAGTTACCTTCCTCACTCTCATTACCTTCCTCACCTCGTTCGTCTTCTATATCTTTCCTCACTCTCGTTACCTTCCTCACCTCGTTTGTCTTCTATATCTCACCCACAGCAAACACTTCTTCCACTTTGCTCTTCTTACCTTACTCCTCTCCATACTTCTTCCACTTTACTCTTCTTACCTTACTCCTCTCCTCAAGCTTGCTCCTTCCATCTTACCCGTAGCCTTACCTCCTCTTCTCAAGCATACTCCTTTCATCTTGCCTTACCTCCTCTAGTTACCTTCCTCACTCTCGTTACCTTCCTCCTCTCGTTTTTATGGATCTTTTTAAGGTAATCGATTCTGTCGAGCAAGCCATTAGTAGCATTGAAGAATGGATTGCCGAGAACCAAGGAAAGAGAGAGGAGAGAAAGCAAAATCCAGCTCCATTAACTCAGTACGAGAAGGATGACTTCGCTTGTCAGAAGGGCTTAGAGAAGGAAGAGGAAAGAAAAATAAGTATGGCTACTACTGAAATAGACAAATTGCAGTCATATAGGAGAGAGCTGATAGACTTTCAAAGTGAGATATCTTCACGTGTGACTCGTTATGGAAGATTTTCCCCCCAGGAAGCGCAAGCCATTCGGAATAAACAAAGTGTTATGCAGAAGAAAATTCATCAATCCTTACTTCTCTTCTATAATTTTAACTACATCGATGAGGATGAGATGAGCTAATGGGTTGAATTTAGGCTAAAGACTTGAAAATAGAAAATTCATCAAATTGAATGGCTGTAGTCTTGAAAATAAATTTGCCTTCCAATGAGAGTCTTATTGTAACTTTTGGTGTAATTTTCCTTCCGATGAGAGTCTTATTGTAACTTTTGGTGTTTTTCAACACCTAAATTATAAATATTGTGAGAGTTTGCTACTTCCACTTGTAACTTTTGGAAGTGTTTCCTAAACACTATTATAAATATAAAGAGAGTTTACAATTATTGAACCACTCTTTTTTTTGTAAACCACTCTTTTTTGTGTAACTTATCTCAAGCTTAACTTTTGAAGGTTTTTATTAACGCCATTAAATATTAAGAGAGTTTACAACAACCGAATCTTATTTTTTCATGTAACTTATCTAGGTTGCGTTAAATTTTATAATTTTAGTTTCATGTCCTTAAAAAATATATAAAAAAATGCTTGTTTTTATGTTTTTATATGTGCTTTGAAGATTGGGTTTTTCTTAAATTTTATCTGAAAACTAGTCCAAAAGTATATGTAAAAATGAATTTGTACATTGACAAGTCCAAAATTAATGAAATAAGTGTTTTTCATGCTCATGTTCTTATGCTCATGCATAAGCATAAGCATGAGCATATGTCTTCTTCTCTTATTCTCATGCTTATGCTTATGCATAAGAGACGGAGACATATGCTCATGCTTATGCTTATGCATGAGCATAAGAGAAGTAGACATATGCTCATATGTCTCTTTTTCCCTCTTTACTTTCCCTCTTCTTCTCTATTTCTTTCCCTCTTTCCTCTTTTCCAATCTCTCTTTCCTTTCCCTCTTCTTCTCTCTTCTCCTCTTTTCCCCTCTTTTCCCTCTTTCATGCTCTGTTCTTATGCTCATGCATAAGCATAAGCAGTAGCATATGTCTCCGTCTCTTATGCTTATGCTTATGCTTATGCATAAGACTCCTCTTACGCATAAGCATAAGCATGAGCATAAGAGAAGAAGACATATGCTCATGCTTATGCTTATGCATGAGCATAAGAGAAGTAGACATATGCTCATGCATAAGCATGAGCATATATCTCTTTTTCCCTCTTTCCCCTTTTCCCTCTTCTTCCCCCTCCTCTTCTCCTCTTTTCCTTTCTCTTTTCCCTCCTCTTTTCCTCTTCTTCCTCTTTTCTTCTTTCCCTCTTCTTCCTCTTCTTTCCCTCTTTCCTTTCCCTCTTCTTCCTCTTCTCCTCCACTTTCTCTTTTCCCTCTTCTCTCCTCTTCTTTCCCTCTTCTTTCCCTCTTCTTCTCTCTTCTTTCCTTCTTTCCTTTCCCTCTTCTTCTCTCTTTCCCCTCTTCAAATCTCTTTTCCTTTCCCTCTTCTTCCTCTTTTCCTTTGCCTATGCCTATGCCTATGCCTATGCTTATGTTTGTTTTTTGTTTTTTATTTTCATGTTTGTGTCTATGTTAGACATGGGATCACGTCACACGTCCGATGAGTACAGACAACCTCGTAGGAGGAGACATCATGATCTATATGCTCCAAAGGACTTTGATTCCTCTCAGGCGACACCTAAGGGGACTACTGACTCCTCTCAGACCTAGCACTGCGACTACCCCTGGTCCGACTCCTCTCGGACGTAGCACTGCGACTACCCCTCGGGGAACTCCTTTGCTAGCTGCACATGGCTTTGTCGAGAGTCCCGACGAGTTTGTAGCACAGATGAGCGATGAGGAGGCAGTGAGATTCTCGCAAGATTCTTCTCTCTGCTATCTCAGAGGACCTCAGCAATTCCCTCCCCTACATCGACGGTTGGACGTACTGCCTAATCGTCCCCTCGTGCCCCTTTGATCGAGGGGTCATCACCTGCGCGTGCCTCTCATAAGGGAAGGAAGAGTAGGAGGGGCAGCTTATGCTGTGCTGAATCGAGAGATGTAGACGAGTCATCACACTCACATCCTTACAGGTCTCCACTTGGTCCGGAGACATAGTATCAGTCAGGTCCCTTGCCCTCTCCTACTCCCACTGCTACTCCTCGCTCTGGAAGTGCTCGCACAGCTTCCACTCCTTCTGACTCTGCTACCATCAGTACTCCTTACTCATCAGGGGATCTCTCCTATCAAATCACGACGGTTGGAGAGATAATAGAAGATAGAAAGGGCAAAGCAGTGATGGCCACCATGAGACGGTTGATGAGCCATCACTTCAAGTGCAGCATTGCTACCGATTGGCGATATCAAGATGACCAAAAGAAGCAGGCGGTCATCGATGAATTAAAACAAAAATACCCTAACCCGCTAAATTGGGAGTTTAATGAGAATTATATGCGAGAGCGCATGGGTTTGGTCTTGAAGCATCGTGGATCAACCTTGCGTACTTCCATCACAAAGGGGTTGGCTAAACCCAGCTGGGTAGACAAAGCTAATTGGAAGTTCTTCAAGAAGCAGAATAGGACCATTACAAAATGTTTGAGGGTGAGAGGAGGGCTGCGAAGAGACGGCTGGACATCGTAGGTACTTTGCACTTTGGTGCAGGTGGATGGTTGGCATTCGAGGCAACTGTGGTAAGTCTACTTCTTCTCATTTAATGTCTTGTTCTATTTGTTCTACTACATATTACATGCACTTTAGCTAACTCTAACTCTCATAAATTGGATCCATAGCAAGCTGCGATGGGTCGTCTTCCTACAAATGCAGAGACGCGATGCGCATTTCGCATGGGAACAAAGCCGTGGTTTATTGAGCAAGAGGCAATGGGAGCGACGGTCGATTGGGCTGAGGTGGCTGCTCGCATGGTATAAGTCTACTCGTACTTGTAATCTCACTTTTGAAATTGTTTTATTCTTTAAGTTCCAATCTAATTTTCAATTTATATGCTTCATTCTTAGGGTCAAAGCTCAAGCGTCCCATCACCGGAGGCGAGCGATCACCAGGGCTAGGATCAGATGCACGTGATGAGGATCAAGGAGAAGGTGCAGCTCACGAGGACCAAGGATCAGGCCAACAAGATGAGGACGAGGACAAGGACGATGAGGACGATTCGAATGAGTAGTAGTAGTAGTAGTAGTAGTAGTAGCAGTTTGCATTTTCTTCGCCATGTATGTCATTTTTGTATATCTGCTCGTTTGAGCAATTTTGTATCACCCTTTCGAAAGGGTAATTTTGTAGCAAACAATGTTGTATATGTTCGACATGTATATGCTTTTGTTGCTCAATCATTTCATTTGAGCGATTTTGTATCACCCTTTTTGCAAGGGAAATTTTGTTATAAAAAACTTTTTTTTGTAATTACAAAAAAAAAAGCATTAGTGGGGCAAAACAGGGCTTGCTATGGCCCTATTTAGCCCCATTAATGCTTTTTTTAAAGTTCTGTTAATCGTCACTATATAGCGACGTTTACCAGTGTCGCTATATAGCGACGATTATCAATGTCGCTATATAGCGACGTTTAACAACGTCGCTATACAGCGACACTTTATAGCCACGATTCTTTTCCGACGCTTTTAACGACTTTAATAACGATGTTTGCACCCATTTAAAAAAAAATTAATGTAAAAAGTGTCGGTATTTTCGTCGAAAAAGGGCCTATGTCTTGTAGTGCATATCCCCCATCGATTGATGGACAAAGTGAAATAGCTAACCAAGCTATTATTCAATTGTTACGTAGTTATGACCATGACAATCCTACCTTATGGGAATTATACTTACCTCTATTAGAGTTTGCATATAACAACTCAACCCATTTTGCTACCCGCAAGGCAGCATTTGAGATCATCTATGGCCAAAAGTCCTTCCCATGCCCATTGCACATTTAGGAGATAGGATTTTGGCTGCTGATCAGTTTGCTGAAGATGTGCAGGAAGTACTCACACAAGTTAAATCACATATTCAGCAAGCTCAAGAAGTGTACAAGAAGTCTATGAATAAGAAGTGAAAGGATGTACATTATGAGAAGAAAGATTGGGTTCTTTTAAAGATTGACAAAAGGTGTATTAAGACAATTCAAGGGAATACGAAGTTTGTAAAGCTAGCAGTAAAATATTATGGACTTTTCCAGGTTTCAAAGGTTATACATCCAGGAGGAACTCCAACATCATACAGGTTGACATTGCCTACCAGCTGGAGGATGAAGAATGGTTTCCATGTTAGCATCTTGAAACCATTTAAGGGAGAACCACCAGTGAGGCCTATTGAAGAAGAAGAACCAGAACTTGAAGACGGGGTAGAATTACTTTTTCCAGAACGAATACTATTCCATGAGGTCAGGAGTACTAGGAATAGACAGAGATCTCGATATTTGGTAAAGTTTAAAGGATATCATATGGAAGATGGTCAATGGTTCGATGAAGATCACTTGAAGGATTACCCTGCATTTGTTGAAGATCATTTGAAGGCACACAGATGAGGACATCTACTTTTCTAAGCAAGAGGGCATGTCACGACATGATTATTTGTATTAGATCCTAGTGGATCATTCTAGGGAATCTGGTGATTACCCTATGGTTGTAACATTGTAAATTGGCCAATTGAATATAATAAAATATGCACGTATGCATTAGGTCCTAGGATGGTTAGGAAAGGGTAGCATTGTGCATGGGTATTGCATTAATCAATGGTAGGCATAAAGAGTCATAGGCTAAGGGTAGAATAATGGGGTATGCCCAAGGGATGTGATTCCAAGAGGCATGAGGGTTGCACCCTCTCGTGTGATTCATGGTGTGTGAGCATGGGCATTTGGCAGGCATATGGTTTGTGGCTTGTGTGGAGCATGTAGAGAAGAGTCTAGCAAAAATACACTCACGTGGGCACTCCTTCCATGCCATTTGGAGGGCCAATACTTCTCAATTCATGCATCATCTATACACATGTGCATTTTTGCATTCAAGGACATGACAGAACACAACTACTGAGTCATCTTCTACAAAGATGAATACACTATCAAAGACAAATCCAAAAGATCTCAGCTAGTAGGAAAAGGAGTCAAAGAAGGATGCTTGTACAGAATGCTAGCTACAACACCAGAATTGCATATCATGTTAGCTCAACCACAACAGATGCCATTATCTGCAAAATGGCACAAGAGATATGATCATGTCAATTTCAAGAGCTTGCTAGATATCAGGAATCAGAATATAGCAATTGTGATTCCAAAGCTACTCTTTCTTGAAAAAGTTTGTGAAGCATGCTCCTTCGTCAAACAAGAGCGAACCAACTTTGGCAGAAGCACCTCTCGAGCACGAGGTATTCTTGATTTGATACATACAGATGTATGGTTTTTCCCAAAACCGTGCCATCAATGGTTCAATTTACTACTTGACTTTCATCGACGACTACAACAGATATTGTTGGGTCTATTTTCTAAAAGAGAAATCTGAAGTGTTTTCCAGATTTAAGGAATTCAAAGCCATGGTAGAAAACCAGACAAGCAGAAAGATCAAAGTCATGAGATCAGATAGAGGAGGTGAATACATGTCTTCAGCATTCATGAACTTTTACAGAAGTCACGGCATTCAAAGTCTGATTGTGACCGGAAGCAAGGATAACTTCATCACGAAATTGAAACAAGACTTATCTTCAAAGTTCGACATGAAAGATTTTGGACTTATGCATTATTGTCTTAGTATTGATTTCTAGAGAGATTCAAATAGCACCTTTATGAGTCTGCTCAAATATGTTGACAGTCTCCTGAAGAAGTTTGATATGGCAGATTGCAAGATTCATCAAGAAATTGAAACAAGACTTATCTGTAGAGTTCGACATAAAAGATCTTGGACTTATGCATTATTGTCTTGGTATTGAGTTCTAGAGAGATTCAGACAGCACCTTTATGAGTAAGCTCAAATATGTTGACAGTCTCTTGAAGAAGTTTCATATTATGGCAGATTGCAAAATTGCAGCCATTCCCATGGAATAGCTCGTTTGAAACTTACTAAAGATTTAGAAAATCCTACAGTCAATGACAGGTACTATAGGCAGCTCATTGGATCTCTTATATATCTGACTATCACACGGCCAGATATTTGTTATGCAGTAAGTTCACTTGCACAGTTTATGGCAAATCCAAAACAGTCTCACTAGAATGCAGCCAAAAGAGCCTTGAGATACATTAGAGATACAAGACAGTTTGGGATAGAATACAGAGGAAGACATCCAAGGTTGCATGGATACTATGACAGTGACTATGCCAGAGATCATGAGGCCAGGAGATCCACACAGGCATATGCATTTTTCCTTGGTCAAGGTGCTATATCATGGTTGTCAAATAAACAGCCAGTTCTGTTTCTTTGTCTTCCACTGAAGCAGAATATAGGGCACTCACTACTACTGGTGGATGTGAGGCTATATGGCTCATAAGACTATTGTCAGAAACAGATTACTTTGATGAATCAAAGCCAACGACAATATACTAGATTCTTGGCTCAAGCATTGGCCAATAATCTAGTATATCACTCCAAGACAAAGCACGTTGATGTCAGAGAGCACTTCATCAGAGAAAGTGTTACTTGGTGACGTCACACTACAGCATTGTGATAGCAAAGAGAATGTTGCAGACATCTTTACCAAACCACTTGGTAAAGAGCTTTTCGAGAAACACCGACAAGCTCTTGGTTTGATGCAGAGGAAGAACATTCCCATTAAAGGGGTGTGATGGAATGTAATGCTCAGTTCTTCTTCGATTCCCCAGAATCATCATCTTGACGGAAGGTCTACTTCATGATGTTGACCTTGAGGGAAGGTGTTGAGAGACCACGCTCAACATCATGTGATTACATGTGCATAGCACTAACACATATAGAGTGCTATAAGGGAAAGGGTTAGAAGCCCTAACCCTAACCCTAAATGGGTTTGTCTATATTCTACATTTTCAACTAAATCTAGTGTACAGGAGGTGTACACTTAGTCATTTGTGGTGTGCTCTCTAGCTTTGCCCTCTCTCCTCATCTCCACTCTTCTCCTCTCCCCTCTTCATATTTTGTCAAACTTATGATCCCAACTTTGAGACCAAAAGGAGCAGGACTCTAACTTGTTGTAGACGGGTCATGCTACTCGTGACTACAGAGTCCCATGTCGACCAAGAGGTTTGAAATTTGCTTCATTAATCATGGAAGTGCACGTGGGAGACGATGGCCTTGGGTGGCATGACATAAGTAAGTAAACGTGAAAATTCCCTTGGCCCCCTACTAGCCGAGTTCTCCAAGACTATGTGATGCATAGCTAGTATTTTACCGCCATCAAGGTTTGTCAGTTCAGGTCAGTAAGGTTTTCTGCCACAAATGGGGAATTTTGTCAAGATTTAACAACACTAGTCAGCACAGGACTCCAAAACTGATTTTCTTCGTACCTTATGGACTGACTTATAAGTCGACTACACCACTAGGTGCAGGACTCTGCTGTGAGTATGGTTGAATTGTCAATCAACACCCCTTTTCATGGATGACATCTGCCTTCTCTAAACCCATCCTAAGGAAGGTCTAGCACAACATGTGGCAAGCATTATTGGTAGGTGGGGCAGATTGGTCAAAACGTGGCCTTGGTAAGCAATGGGCAACAACAGCTCGTTTGTTGAGGTGGAAACAAATGCTAAGGTGGCAGGCAGGGGACCACCAGAAGTACGAGCTAAATATTCTAGTGTGTCAACAAATTCTGATTGGTCTAGTGGATAGAGGAGATACCTTCTAAGAAGGTTCAATATCTAGTGGCAATTTTAAGTGGACAAGATTTTTTCTTGCGGGCTCTGCTCTATTATTGGGCCACGTAGACCGACGACCCTTCCCGTTTTCTCTTTTTCTGCAACGTGTACTCCAAGGTTTTTGGGGGGGCTACCAAATCAGGCCGCTCAATCGGACGGCTGAAATTAACTTCCAGCCGACCACGTCCACACAAAGGAAGAAGGGGTCACAACCGTTGATCGAAGGGGTATGCATGGGACGTTGATTCAAATTTACGTCTATCGTGAATGATCGATCAGCTATTGATAATCTTCATCCATCGATCCATTTTCACGTCGATCGTGAATGATCGATTGTAGTTGCTGATCTATCATCGATCGTCTCTACCCATTAGTTCTCTAATTCCCGTAGCTGAACTTTTCAAAACCTCAGCAAGGCTGAGCGCATTATTTCTTTCGATCTCAGACGCAGCAAATCTGTAGCGTCTCTAGAAAATCATGCAGCAATCCTCCATGGAGGGCTCTGATTCGCCTCCCTGCCCCCAATTCCTTGCCTCGCCCCGCTTGCTTTCGACCTCCTGTTGCTGCCGTTGCTGCTGCTGCCGCTGCTGCTGTGGACAACGTAGCTGTGGTTGCAGTGGCCGTTCTTGCTGCTGCGGTGGCCACAGCCGAGTTCCCTTTCTGGGTTCAGATCGCTTTGGCCCCGATGATCGACCCAACATAGATGTTGATGCCGTCTTCTCGGCAGCTAACGCTTCTCTTCAGGCATTCTGGCGTTCTTCGATAGCCAATGCCAGCGTAACAGAAGGGGCAGGAGAAGAGGCTTATCACATCCGGACGGCAGCAAGGTCGCAAGCTGCTGCAAGCATCGCGTGGATCTTGGCAGCGGCATCGGTGGTCTTCAAAGACGATCTAGCGCAGGAACCCAACATGGATGGCGACAGCCATCAGGACCTCTCGGAAATGTCGGTGAGGGAATGGAGAAGGCCCATGCCCATGGGCTCAAATGTGGGTAGAAGAAGGGACAGGTTTGGTGTCTCTGAGAGGAGATATGGGAGTAGAGCTAGACCAAGATGGCAATGGCGGCCTGTTCTCGCATCATCGTCTGGTGAAGCTCAAGCTTCGTCCTCTTCATCGGCAGAGAGACCAAGCGAGGATAGCAATCCCACGACTTCTGTTGTTGCCAGGCCTTCTTTGCCCCTGGCGTCCCTGTTCCCATCACTCATTTCCTATCGAGTCTCACAGGGACAAACGATCTTGAACGACAGCGAAACTACTCATCCTTTCGATTCTCCACACACAGCTTCCATTTTCGAGCACCCCAAGCCCCTAGAAACTGTAGAAACCATGCATGCGTCAAGAACTGAACTTGCGTTTCCATATGGAGCTGTAGGTTGTAGCGCAAACGAAGCGTCGACAGCTGAATCATCGTCGAAGCAAGCGGGCGTGCTAGTTGCTAGCGGAGAATTAATTTCGCAAAACAAAGCGTGGATCACTCCCAAAATCGTGCACACCGAGAGGGATGTGCAACGCATCGATCAAACATTGTCAGCGCATGCGGAGTCTTCCAATCAAATTTCAGCCCAAAATGAAGATGAGGCTGATCACGAATGCTTCGCTCTCAGCGTTCAAACTAACTCGGTAATTGCATATCCCCTCGAAAGGAGAGACTCGACAACCGACGATTTGAGCTCATTCCAAGGTAGCAAGAGCCAAAGGAAGCACAACAAGAAGAAGCAAAGGAAAAATTTGGCCAACAGATCCAGCTAAATCACCTCGTCTTCGCTTTAGAACAGGTACTTCGGATCATACCTGAGCCAGCATCAAGATGGTTTAGCAATTATATTGGGTCACAGCTTTCGATTTAGGTCCACTGCATCATCGCCCCCGAGTCTTCCAATCAAACAATCGTCCATCGATTCATCTCGTCTCCACCGATTACCGTCTGTAATAGAGAGACTAGAGACCAAGAGCAGGACAGAGACGGAACATCTATAACAATGTTTGATCCAGCTTCACAAAACATTAGCAGGGGGAACCTAGCACAAACACGTACAGATCTTCTTTACATAGCAGTTGGAATTAGTGACTTGTCCAGGTCGTTATATTGGTGAGCCTCTCTGCCCCTTGATTGTTTATACCACTAGTAACGTAGATATTTGCATGTTCTTCCGCTGTGGTTGACTCTTCGTCCTGATACATGATGGGTTAACTCGTCAACTGCTGCAAGGAAAACACTTCTTTGCAAGGTCACCAAATGGCAGAAGACAACCATCTCTTCTCAAAATGGTTCTGCAATTTTGCAGTTAATCTCCTACTATCTAATGAAGGAGTGATATTGCTTAATAGGTCCTTTCCCTCGAAGATGTTCGTTATCAGAGTTCCGTGTCAAGGTGAGCTTCCAGGTAGGCAGCGTCTATACTTACCTGGCCTTCTTCCAGATGAGTCTAAGCTCAAAAGTGGCATTTCCTACCAATTTGAGAAAGTGCACCCATAACACCTATTTCATTAATTTTGGACTTTTTCTGTTGTTTTTGGACGAAGCCCAAAAATCCTTCCCAAATGAAAAGTTTACTTTGTGAAAATATCTTTCCCAAATCAAAATTTTACTTTTTGAAAATATTCTTCCCAAATCAAAAGTTCACTTTGTGGCACTATCATGTTCACATAAAAATCTTGTTTTTTCAATCTATACTTTTGCACCAACATGCAAGAATTTGAAATAATCCTATTTTAGAAATTCTAGCTGTACCTAAGTTAATTGTTTATCTAATTATTTTTAATATTTTTCCTTGACGTGATAAATTTATAAATCCATGAAAGGAGACTTAAATATTTCATGTAAATAACATTGTCACTCGCAATATGCACAAAATTTTTAAAACTTTTAATAAATAGAAAAAAGACATGATGCCATAAGACCTAAGTTTTGTATTGAACCAAAGAATTATAATAGCAATTATAGCTATCATTATATGTTTACATTGAGAGACGTTGCTCTCAGCTGGAGTCTTTGTATAAAATGATATAGATTGAACATATGTTTACAATTTAAATTGTTGCTCTTAAAGAGCCTCAATTCGTGCCATCTGCATAATTTGACTCCCCATTGTCTTATTGCTCAATGTGACAGTCCCTTGCCAGGTGCCATCTGCATTACTCCCACTTGTCTTGCCAAGCCTTGCCCCTTGGGTGCATTGACTCCCCATTGTCTTATTGCTCAATGTGATAGTCCCTTGCCAGGTGCCATCTACATTAACTCCCTATTGTCTTGCCAAGCCTTGACCCTTAGGTGACATCTAGTGCATATTTTGACTCTCATTTGACATAGGAGGTGATGGCTTTGATTATAATTGGCAATTGGCTTCTTGCCTAGTACCCAAATAAAATCCTTCAATGGACTTCAATACAAAATTTTAATCATGGACATTCTTCATTTGCGCTATCTCCTTCTACTTCCTCCATGGCGAGCATCCTTAAAAATTCGTGTATATGCAAAATACTTTGCTGTGGTATTTTTATTTTTCTTTCTACCTGATATCCCATGTGCTTCTTTGATTTCTTTGCCCTTCAATGCCAAGACACTATGATTGTCTCCGTTGAAACTTGTGAGACCACTTCATTATTTGGGACCCACTCCTTCATTATACAATTAGTATACAATGTGTTGTTATCCATATTCTCCTTCCTGCCCTTTGGCTCATACCATACCGTTGTAAATGTTGTAGCTCTCCCTTGATCATCTCTTTGCACATCAACTACTTTTGTAATCCAAAACTTCACATTCTCATATTCATCATCCGATGGCCGAACCACAACAAAACAATCGACCCCTATATCTACTTGTGGCATAAACTCTCTCTTCTTCGGTCCACAATATGGATGTGGGAGTAA
Organism: Dipteris shenzhenensis; assembly: GCF_047967505.1. NCBI lineage: Eukaryota > Viridiplantae > Streptophyta > Polypodiopsida > Gleicheniales > Dipteridaceae > Dipteris > Dipteris shenzhenensis. The sequence goes on along the minus strand of NC_141624.1, from coordinate 28,950,389 downwards.
TGATACAAATGCATTTTCAAACACTGGATACATGCAAAGTGGCATTCCCATCGCATAAGTACTTGATCGGATAACACACCTAGCAGCGTGTTTTTTACGGATGAGCATGACACTAAGGCAAAAATGGTATTTAATGCTCGATCGACCATGCAAAGCATATACGATGGGCACAATACTTTTCCTACACCTCAAACTAGGTGGTATTAAAATGTTCTCAAAGAGGCACACCCATCCGATAAGTACTTGGTCAAATAACATACCTAAGGGCGTGTTTTTTTGCAGATGTGCATATCACTACCAGAAAACCATTGTATAATGCGTGATCGACCATGCAAAGCATATCCGATGGTCACAATACTTTGCATGTACCTCAAAATAGTTGAAAAAAACTTACATACAAAGTGGAGCCCCTATCGGAGAAGTACTTGTATGAATAACACACCTAGGACCGTGTTTTTTTATGGTTGTGTGTGACACTAAGGAAAAAAAGGTGTTTTATGCTTGATCGACAATGCAAAGCATATCCGATGGGCACAATACTTTGCACACACCTTCAACTAGGTGGAATTAACTTACATGCAAAGTGGTGCGCCCATCCCATAAGTACTTGATCGGATAACATACCTAGCAGCATGTTTTTTTCAGATGTGCATGACAGCAAGGCAAAAATGGTATTTAATGCTTGATTGACCATGCAAAGCATATCCAATGGGCAAAATACTTCTCCTACCCCTCAACCTAGGTGGTATTGACATGTTTTTAAACAGGCACACCCATCCAATAAGTACTTGGTCAGATAACACACCTAAGGGCGTGTTTTTTTGTGGATGTGCATATCACTAGGGGAAAAATGGTGTATAATGCGTGATCGACCATGCAAAGCATATCCAATGGTTACAATACTTTGCACTCACCTCAACCTAGTTGAAAGATACTTGTGTGCAAAGTGGAGCCCCCATCCGATAAGTACTTGTTGAATAACACACCTAGGATCGTGTTTTTTTATGGTTGTGCATTACACTAGAGGAAAAATGGTGTTTTATGCTTCATCGACAATGCAAAGCATATCTGATGGGCACAATACTTTGCACACACCTTAAACTAGGTGGAATTGACTTACATGCAAAGTGGCATGCCCATCCCATAAGTACTTGATCGGATAACATACCTAGTAGTGTGTTTTTTTCGGATGTGCATGACACCAAGGCAAAAATGGGATTTAATGCTCGATTAACAATGCAAAGCATATCCGATGGGCACAATACTTTTCCTACCCCTCAGCCTAGGTGGTATTGACATGTTTTGAAATAGTCACACCTATCTGATAAGTACTTGGTCAGATAACACACCTAAGGGCGTGTTTTTTTGCGGATGTGCATATCACTAGGGGAAAAACAGTGTATAATGTGTGATCGACCATGCAAAGCATATCCAATCATCATAATACTTTGCACACACCTCAACCTAGTTGAAAGATACTTGCATGAAAAGTGGAGCCCCCATCCGATAAGTAGTTGTTTGAATAACACACCTAGGACCATGTTTTTTTATGGTTGTGCATATCACTAAGGCAAAAACGGTGTTTTATGCTTGATCGACGATGCAAAGCATATCCAATGGGTACAATACTTTGCAAACACGTTCAAATAGGTGGAATTGACTTACATGCAAAGTGGCACGCCCATCCCATAAGTACTTGATCGGATAACATACCTAGTAGCATGTTTTTTTACAGATGTGCATGACACTAGAGCAAAAATAGTATTTAATGCTCGATTGACCATGCAAAGGATATCCAATGGGCACAAGACTTTTCCTACACCTCAACCTAGGTGGTATTAAAATGTTCTCAAAGAGGCATACCCATCCGATAAGTACCTGGTCAGATAACATACCTAAGGGCGTGTTTTTTTTACAGATGTGCATCACTACGGCAAAAACGGTGGATAATGTGTGATCGACCATGCAAAGCATATCCTATGGTCACAATACTTTGCACGCACCTCAACCTAGTTGAAACAGACTTGTGTGAAAAGTGGAGCGCCCATCCTATATGTACTTGATCGAATAACATACCTAGCAGCATGTTTTTTTATGGATGTGCATGACAATAAGGCAAAAACGGTGTTTTATGCTTGATTGACAATGCAAAGCATATCCGATGGGCACAATACTTTGCACACACCTTCAACTAGGTGGAATTAACTTACATGCAAAGTGATGTGCCCATCCCATAAGTACTTGATCGGATAACATACCTAGCAGCGTGTTTTTTTACGGATGTGCATGACACTAGAGCAAAGACGCACACCCATCAGATAAGTACTTGGTTGGATAACACACCTAAGGGCCTATTTTTTTACAGATGTGCATATCACTAGGGGAAAAAGGGTGTATAATGCGTGATCGACCATGCAAAGCATATCCAATGGTCACAATACTTTGCACACACCTCAACCTTGTTGAAATAGACTTGCATGCAAAGTGGAGCCCCCCTCTGAGAATTACTTGTTTGAATAACACACCTAGGACTGTGTTTTTTTATAGTTGTGCATGACACTAAGGCAAAAACGGTGTTTTATGCTTCATCGACAATGCAAAGCATATCCGATGGGTACAATACTTTGCAAACACCTTAAACTAGGTGGAATTGACTTACATGCAAAGTGGCATGCCCATCCCATAAGTACTTGATCGGATAACATAACTACTAGCATGTTTTTTTATGGATATGCATGACATGACTAAGGCAAAAATGGTATTTAATGCTCGATCGACCATGTAAAGCATATCCAATGGGCACAATACTTTTCCTATGCCTCAACCTCGGTGGTATTGACTTGTTTTCAAAGAGGCGCACCCATGCGATAAGTACTTGGTTAGATAACACACCTAAGGGCGTGTTTTTTTACGGATGTGCATATCATTAGGGGGAAAACGGTGTATAATGCGTGATTGACCATGCAAAGCATATCTAACTTGCATGCAAAGTGGAGCTCCCATCCGATAAGTACTTGTTTGAATAAGACACCTAGGACTGTGTTTTTTATGGTTGTGTATGACACTGAAGCACAAATGGTGTTTAATGCGTGATATACCATGCAAAGCATAGACGATGGGCACAATACTTTGCATGCACCTCAACGTAGGTGTTATTGAGTTGCACGCAACATGGCCTGTCCATCTGATGAGTACTTGATCGGATAACTTCTCCCACCAATAAATTAAGTACTAATTAAAAATTATAATAAATTAGTAGATTATTCAAAAGAGACGAATATTTATGTAATTGTTGCTACTGCAGCTTGCTTGCAAAGGACTCTCACAAAGGAGATGGCTATAGATTTTGTTCCAAGTATGGATGTGATTTTATGTAACAAAAGAGAAGTAGTTGCATTTGCTACAATCCATGATAGTGATCCCAATTCAATTTGCCACTTTTGAAGACTTGGCAAAGATAAGGTGGCAGTTATTGTATCAAAGATTCTTAGCGCACATGTTGAGCTAAAGTATAAATGTGGAGATAAGGAAACACTTGGAGATGTTATGCCCTACAATACATCCAACAAATCATTTATAGCATGGGACAAAGATGAGACATATGCAATAGACATTATCAAGAATACAAAGTGCACCACCTTGGATTTTACTATAGGGGACATTTTACAAATGAGATCATTTGCAAATAAGACTGTAGCAGAAGGTGAAGTATTGGGATTTGAACAAGTGGAGCAATGGTCATTTGCACAGATGAGGATTCTAAAAGTCGCTGACACCCATCTGATAAGTACTTGGTCAGATAACATACCTAAGGGCGTGTTTTTTTGCGGATGTGCATATCACTACCAGAAAAATGTTGTATAATGCATGATCGACCATGCAAAGCATATCCGATGGTGACAATACTTTGCAAGCACCTAGAACTAGTTGAAACACACTTGTGTGCAAAGTGGAGCCCCCATCCGATAAGTACTTGTTTGAATAGCACACCTAGGACCATGTTTTTTTATGGTTGTGCGTGACACTAAGGAAAAAACGGAGTTTTATGCTTGATCGACAATGCAAAGCATATCCGATGGGCACAATACTTTGCACACACCTTCAACTAGGTGGAATTGACTTACATGCAAAGTGGCATTCCCATCGCATAAGTACCTCATTGGATAACACACCTAGCAGCATGTTTTTTTACGGATGTGCATGACACTAAGGCAAAAATGGTATTTAATGCTCGATCGACCATGCAAAGCATATCCAATGGGCATAATACTTTTCCTACACCTCAACCTAGGTGGTATTGAAATGTTCTCAAAGAGGCACACCCATCCAATAAGTACTTGGTCAGATAACATACCTAAGGGCGTGTTTTTTTGCAGATGTGCATATCACTACCGGAAAAACGTTGTATAATGCATGATCGACCATGCAAAGCATATCTGATGGTGACAATACTTTGCACGCACATCAACCTAGTTGAAACGGGTTTGCGTGCAAAGTGGAGCCCCCATTGGATAAGTACTTGTTTGAATAACACACCTAGGACCATGTTTTTTTATGGTTGTGCATGACACTAAGGCCAAAACGGTGTTTTATGCTTGATATGCAAAGCATATCCGATGGGAACAATACTTTGCACACACCTTCAGCTAGATGGAACTGACTTACATGCAAAGTGGCATTCCCATCGCATAAGTACTTGATCGGATAACACACCTAGCAACTTGTTTTTTTACGGATGTGCATGACACTAAGGCAAAAATGGTATTTAATGCTCAATCGAACATGCAAAGCATATCCGATGGGCACAATACTTTTCCTATGCCTTAACCTAGGTGGTGTTGAAATGTTCTCAAAGAGGTACACCCATCCGATAAGTACTTGGTTAGATAACATACCTAAGGGCGTGTTTTTTTACAGATGTGCATATCACTACTAGAAAACGATTGTATAATGCGCGATCAACCATGCAAAGCATATCTGATGGTGACAATACCTTGCATGCACCTCAAACTAGTTGAAACGGACTTGTGTGCAAAGTGGAGCCCCCATCCGATAAGTACTTGTATGAATAACACACCTAGGACCGTGTTTTTTTATGGTTGTGCATGACACTAAGGCAAAAACGGTGTTTTATGCTTGATCGACATTGCAAAGCATATTCGATGGGCACAATACTTTGCACACACCTTCAACTAGGTGGAATTGACTTACATGCAAAGTGGCATTCCCATCGCATAAGTACTTGATCGGATAACACACCTAGCAGCATGTTTTTTTATGGATGTCCATGACACTAAGGCAAAAATGGTATTTAATGCTCGATTGAACATGCAAAGCAAAGCATATACTTTTCCTACACCTCAAACTAGGTGGTATTAAAATGTTCTCAAAGAGGCACACCCATCCAATAAGTTCTTGGTCAAATAACATACCTAAGGGCATGTTTTTTTGCGGATGTGCATATCACTACCGGAAAAACGTTGTATAATGCGTGATCGACCATGCAAAGCATATCCAATGGTGACAATACTTTGCACACACCTCAACCTAGTTGAAATGGACTTGCCTACAAAGTGCAGACCCCATCCGATAAGTACTTGTTTGAATAACACACCTAGGACCGTGTTTTTTTATGGTTGTGCATGACACTCAGGCAAAGACGGTGTTTTATGATTGATCGACAATGCAAAGAATATTTGATGGGCACAATACGTTGCACACACCTTCAAGTAGGTGGAATTGACTTACATGCAAAGTGGCGTGTCCATCCCATAAGTACTTGATCGGATAACATACCTAGCAGTGTGTTTTTTTACGGATGTGCATGACACTAGAGCAAAAATAGTATTTAATGCTTGATCGACCATGCAAAGGATATTCGATGGGCACAACATTTTTCACACACCTTCAACTAAGTGGAATAAACTTACATGCAACGTGGTATTCCCATCGCATAAGTACTTGATTGGATAACACACCTAGCAACGTGTTTTTTTACAGATGTGCATGACACTAAGGCAAAAATGGTATTTAATGCTCGATCGACCATGCAAAGCATATCTAATGGGCACGATAATTTTCCTACACCTTAACCTAGGTGGTATTGAAATGTTCTTAAAGGGCACACCCATCCGATAAGTACTTGGTCAGATAACATACCTAAGGGCGTGTTTTTTTGTGGATGTGCATATCACTACCGGAAAAACGTTGTATAATGCATGATCGACCATGCAAAGCATATCCGATGGTGACAATACTTTGCATGCACATCAACCTAGTTGAAATGGGTTTGCGTGCAAAGTGGAGCCCCCATCCGATAAGTACTTGTTTGAATAACACACCTAGGACCGTGTTTTTTTATGGTTGTGCATGACACTAAGGCAAAAACGGTGTTTTATGCTTGATTGACAATGCAAAGCATAATTGATTTGCATTCCATGTAATTTTATTTTTATTTTCAAAGCATAGGGTTGGTACAGAAAGTCTGTTTCAACTAGGTTGAGGTGCGTACAAAGTATTATTACCATCGGATAAGCTTTGCATGGTCGATCATGCATTATCCACTGTTTTTACCGTAGTGATATGCACATCCGCAAAAAAACATGCCCTTAGGTATGTTATCTAACCAAGTACTTATCGGATGGGTATGCCTCTTTGATAATATTTCAATACCACCTAGGTTGAGGCATAGGAAAAGTATTGTGCCCATTGGATATCCTTTGCATGGTCGATCAAGCATTAAATGCCATTTTTGCTCTAGTGTCATGCACATCCGTAAAAAAACACGTTGCTAGGTATGTTATTCGATCAAGTACTTATGGGATGGGCGCTCCACTTTGCATGTAAGTCAATTTCACTTGGTTTAAGGTGTGTGCAAAGTATTATTCCCATCGGATATGCTTTGCATTGTCGGTCAAGCATAAAACACCATTTTTGCCTTAGTGTAATGCACAACCATAAAAAAACATGGTCCTAGGTGTGTTATTCAAACAAGAACTTATCGGATGGGGGCTCCACTTTGCACCCAAGTCAAGTTAAACCAGGTTGAGGTGCACAAAAATTATTGTGACCATTGGATATGCTTTGCATGGTCGATCATGCATTATACACCGTTTTCCTCCTAGTGGTATGCACATCCATAAAAAAACACGCCCTAAGGTGTGTTATCCAACTAAGTACTTATCTGATGGGTGTGCCTTTTTTCAAACAAGTCAATTTACCACCTAGGTTCAGGTGCAAGTAAAGTATTGTGCCGATCGGATATGCATTGCATGGTTGATTGAGCATTAAATACCATTTTTGCCTTAGTGTCAAGCACATCTGTAAAAAAACACAATCTTAGGTGTGTTATCGGATCAAGTACTTATCTAACCGACATGCCACTTTTCATGCAACTCAATAACACCTAGGTTGAGGTGGGTGCAAAGTATTGTGCCCATCGGATGTACTTTGCATGGTATATCACGTATTAAACTCCGTTTGTGCCTCAATGTCATGCACAACCATAAAAAAACATGCTTTTAGGTGTGTTATCTGACCAACTACTTATCAGATGGGTGTACCACTTTGCATGCAATGCAATACCATAATTGTTGAGGCTCATGCAAAGTATTGTGCCCATCGGATATGCTTTGCATTGTCGATCAAGCATTAAACACCATTTTGGCCTTAGTGTCATGCACAACCGTCAAAAAACGTGGTCCTAGATGTGTTATTCGACTAAGTACTTATGGGATGGGCACGCCACTTTGCATGTAAGTCAATAATACCTAGGTTGAGATGTGTACAAAGTATTGTGATGATCGGATATGCATTGCGTTGTCAATCAAGCATAAAATAGCGTTTTTGCCTTAGTGTCATGGACAACCAATAAAAAACATGGTCCTAGGTGTGATATTCAAAAAAGTACTTGTCAAATGGGGGAGCCACTTTGCAAGAAAGTCAATTTCAACTAGCTTGATGTGCCTCCACAGTATTGTGTCTATAGGTTATGCTTTTCATGGGGGATCACACATTATACACCATTTTCCCCCTAGTGTTATGCACATCCGTCAAAGAACACACTCTTAGGTGTATTATCATACCAAGTACTTATTGAATGGGTGTTCCACTTTGCATGGAACACCATACCACCGCTTTTAAGGCACGTGCAAAGTGTTGTGCCCATCGGATATGCTTTGCATGGTAGATTGAGTATTAAATACCGTTTTTGCCTTGGTGTCATATAGAACCGTCAAAAAACACGATCCTAGGTGTATTTTTCAAACAAGTACTTATCGGATGGGGATGCCACTTTGCACACAAGTCAATACTACCTAGGTTGAGGAACGTGCAAAGTCTTGTGTCCATTGGATATGCTTTGCATAGTCGATTGCACATTATACACCATTTTGTTCCTAGTGTTATGCACAATCGTCATAAAATACGTTTGCAGGTGTGTTATCTGAACAAGTACTTATGGGATGGATGCACCACTTTGTATGCAAGTCAATACGACCTAGGTTGAGGCGTGGACAAAGTTTTGTGCCCATCGGAGAAATGTAGATGCGATAATATTAGCGAATTCTCGGTATGTGTATATGTGTATGTGTCTAGCAAACAATTTTGATACAACAAAGTAAACATCTAGTGCACAAATTATGCACTTCATACCTTGAGTATTGTGTCAAAATAAAATTTGAAATAAGCTTGTTGATGAGGATAAATACAGCCTTGTAAATACACCCTTGAATAAAATCACATTTGTTGTATGACCACGATAGGATCGCTTTGACACGTGATTTTGCCCACATGTAAGTTTGCAAATAGTATAAAAAATCATATAATAATATATTAATAGTTTGCAAATGTGTATAGCAAGTGAGTAATGGCAAGTGGAAGTGGGAGTGAGGAGAGAGGAGTGGAATGGGAGAGGGGAGGTAATAGGGGTGTATGATAATAAGTATAAAAAATAGTAATATATTAATAGTTTGCAAATGGCAAGTGAGTAATGGAAAGTGGAAGTGAGAGTGGGGAGGGAGGAATGGAATGGGAGAGGGGGAGGTAATAGGGGAGTAGGATAATAAGGGAGTGAAATGAGTGAGGGGAGTTAATAGGGGATGAAAAAGAGGAGGGTGAGATAGGGAAATATGGGATTTTGGGAAATGGAAGGAGTATGGGACGTGGTGGAAATGTGGGATGGGAGTGGTGGCAATGGGAGAGGAAGAAGAAATGGATGGGGGAAGAACTAATGGAAGATTGGGATGAGGGATGGGGGTCCAATGGGAGAGGGGGAGTAATGGGAGCCAATGGGAGAGGGGAGGAATGAAAAGCCAATAGGAGAGAGGGGAGGAATGGAAAGCCAATAGGAGAGGAGGAGGAAAACCTAGTTTTTCTTATAAATAGTCTTCCTTCTTCATTCATTCTCCCCTCATTTCATTCATTGAAGCAAGAAAGCAAGGAAGGAAGAGCAAAAAAGCAAGAAAGAGCAAACTTACAAACTTTTTCCAGGTACTTGTAAATTTTTTTGATTAATTCTTTATCTAGATTTTTTTTTAATTTGAAGAGAGAGAAAGAAAGAAAGAGAGAGAGGAACTTGAGAGAGAAAGTTTAGAGAGAAGGAGAGAAGCCTTGGAAGGCCTGCGACACATCCAAGAGGAAGAGGGAAGTGGAGGGGGGGGGAGAGAGAGGGAGGA